>NW_021771461.1:4140-10653 GCF_005508785.2 Acyrthosiphon pisum | reverse complement strand
GCCGATTTTTCGAAATTTTCATTTTCAAGCAATGTTATGGGCATGTAAAATATCCAAAATTAAATTAAAAATGCTCATATCTCGCTTGAAATGAATATAGCTAATAAAAACTAACGCTTATGCACAGACAATGTTATGATCTAAAGAATTGATAATAGGTCAAATAAATCTTATATCAAAACTAACGGCACACTATTGAAACTAGTGAACGAAAATTTACCATGTCGTACATGTGTAAGACGGAGACAACATATGCATGGGTGAACACTTTTCGTCACCTATTAGATGATATATTTAATTACTGGGCGCGACAACGATTTTTTGTAAAAATTAATTCGATGTTTGAAATTATTATATAAGTTTATTTATTGATTATTTATTATGTTTAGTTTTATTATTTATTTATGACGTATATCATTTCGTTTGACAAACAATAATTATTGAGAATGGAAAACCTATATGAGACTCTTCACGGTAGACCGTAGGTACCTAGCACGTATCCATAGAATAATACAATGCAAGAAAGCAATTTATTCCACTCGGCACTCGACAATGTGACATGTTACATCTGGTCGTCAGTCGTCCTGGAAAATATCTAAAAATTGTTTTTTATTTTATTTTAGTCCTTTTTCCTACAAGCTATTAACTAAATAATTATTATTCATTACACTTTGGACCTTTAAACGGTTTAAACGTTCAAGCCTTCAAGATCATACGTCATAAGATGATTTTCGTCTTTCGGTAAGTATAAAATGATTTAAAATCTAATATATATTATACTTGGACTTAAGAGGCTGCCAGCGCACTATTTGTTTTCTCTGTCTGGCCCACACGCACCATAGACAAAATGCATTTACGCAAAATCATTTTTTCTATGTTTTTAAATAATCTTAGAGTAAAGTCACCTATTAAAAAAAAAGATAGAGAATAATATTTTTGAGGGAATGACATATCCATTTGTCTAAATATTGTCTCAAAACAATTTAAATATCATTTAAATGTACAACATTTATTTATTTATTTTGAAAGTGGAATACAAAGTCAAATAATAATAAAATATAAAATCGATATTACTACAGTATCTATTTTCAATAATTATAATACATTACAAAATAGAATAATACTAAATGAAATACATTATATACTTGCATGATATGATACGTATAACGTATTACCTTTGGTTATTAAAAACTAAGAACAATATAGTAGAATTCATTAATTTATAATCAATGGTATTACGTATTGGTGTAATATTATTAACATTCAGTGAATAGTTAATATAATAACTATTGTTATATATTATTATTTATTAATTAATATAATATTTAATATTTTGGATCATTATAACTTTATTTTTAAATTCATTTTTACAAAATTGAATATATCTAAATCTGTGGCTTAGAAATAAAATTAACTTAACGTGACAATTAAATAAATTAGTAAATAAGTTATTAAATAACGGGATAAAATGTAACTAGAAGAATTAATTTACTTAACTCATAAATTATTTGTAATTATTTGAGTGTTGCGAGTTTAGAGTTCTGATTATATTGTTAGATATAGATAAGTAATTTGTTTATAATATTTAATACTGAAAAGCTTTTCATAAGCTCATAATAATATGTTGATTTTAGTAGTCAGCGTGCAATTTTTTTTTATGTCGCACAGTAATAATTATTTAATAGTTCTTATATTATTAAATAATTCCTTAAAATATCCACTGAGATAAGTAGATACTTCAATGGTTCAATATTATACAAATTGTATGATATAATATTATGGTATTGTACCAACGTAGGTATATTGATTGTACACGATTTTATAATAAATTTTCTCTTAATGAACAATATTATATTTTAATCGATATGGAATAAACTCTAATTTATCCGAACAATGGCCTTGTAGACACGTGTCACATTTTACACACACGTGGCGAGGTCGTTAACTTTAAAATTTTATTTTTGAAATTATCTCGTTCATAATAATATGATCATTTAAATAATATACAGCCATACTGGGCGATCGCACACGTGTCGAGGTCGTTAACTTTTAAATTATATTTTTTTCTAAATAATAATATAACGACCTACAATGACGGCTGCAAACCGGATTCCAAATATTTATCGACGTTGACCCGACTCGAAATTATGCTTTTGTCCCGCTCGCAGGAAAACGAATTTCTCATTTGTGTACATTTATTACAATAAAGATGATTTCCTATAATAATGTGTACAAACGCACACGCCACACACGTACACAATACATATTATTATGAGCAGTAGGTGTACATGACTATATAGGAATTGAAGACCCCGATGCAATAACCAGATACGCACAATTATTTCAAAAATCATATTTTGATATTGAAATATTCAGGGAAAAAATCTCCATCGATCGGTGCAATAACCGAATACGTCCAACGAATAGTATTGAAATAAAAATGACAAAACTGATTTTTGAATTTCTGTTGGGTGCAGTAACCAGGTATGTCCGGACGCATCCATTGAAACATTATGTATCAATGGTGGTTCACTGGTTCGTGTATATTATGTGCACAAGTGCACTTGCACTACCTACCCAAATTCAAAAAAAAAATTCAAAACATAAATCATAATAATACAAATAAGTACTTATGGTGTTATTAAGATTATTTTTAAAAATAAAAAATATACATTTTAAATTTTATGTACTAATATAATATTTGGGCGGAACGGCATCGGTGTGTATTATGATATAGTGGTGCAGTAGTACACACAATGGCCGTGTGAAAAACAGTGTAAAAATTAAAACAAGTCGAAACACACAACCCGCGTTATAGTGGAATTGAAGTGCATATTCGTTTCCGTGCACATAACCACTTAAATTTTTTTCAGCGCATTATTTTCGACGTTGCGCGTCGGCATTATAATTCATTTTTTCTGTCATCCGTTTACTATATTCCGATTATCAGCTGCTAAATAATGTTAGTCAATCATTATCGGAAATTCAAAACAACAATACCGTGTTTCTGTTTAAACATTTAAGCGAAATAAAAGCTAATAAAATGGTGAATAACTAAAATTTGAAAACAATTATTTAATACAAATTTATAATATATATAGGTAATATTGGTTATATTTTTTTTTTGGACGTGCACTACTTCATTGAAAACCCACTAGCCACCACTGTTATGTATCTATTTTTTTTTCCATTTGTTGCAAAAACAAATACTTACATCCGGACGTAACTGGTTATTGCAACTATCAACGCTTCTATTCAAATTTCGGTAATCTATCCGTTGCAATAACCAGGTATAAAGATTTCGTTTTTTTTTTATGTAGTATAAAAAAAATATATATTATAATAAAATGTTTACTAGTATTACCAGTACTTTTGATATAACTAGTAAAATAGATTCATATTATGATAAAATTGTATATTAAACCGTACTCTAATTTTGACATTTTATACCTACTAGGTGCATTAAGGGAGAGTATACTTAATATTATATATTTTCAAATAAAAAAAAAACTTATCATTAAAATTAATAATAATATGATTATTATTAATTATCACGTTCATAAAAACATTTAAATAAACAGCCATACAGGGTGATCACACACGTTGGAGATTGTTAACTATAATTATAATTTTTTTTTCTAAATAATAATATAACGACTGACAATGACGGCTGCGAACCGCATTCCCAATAATTATCGACGTTAACCGAAATTATGCTTTTGTTATTATATGCTCATTACACCTATAAGTACCACTGTACTAAAGCCCCTCGCAATTATTTATTTCAACAAGACAATTTACAAAGTTCGACATACTAAATTTATTTGACCATAATTAAGAACAAAAAAATCCTTATCTTTAACATTTTAGAAGTATTCTAAACAGAAATTATCAAGTTATTCATTTTTAATTTAGAATTATAACCAATGGCGAATTTAATGGTTCAAATACCGTCGGCTAATCCATAAGAGGTGCCTCGTACAAAATGTATAAGTAATATACTTACCCCCATTTTACTAATCATTCGCTTCGCTCGCGAGAAATACTGACCACCCGATATTAATTTTACAGTAATAAATAACCTAATTAGAATAAGTGTATTGTCTTGGTGTCTACTGTATGTCTGTGCTGAACGTAGATAATAATTAAAATTTGGTTAGACAAAAAACCATTTTAAAATATAAAAAAAATGCGAAGCTATAATATTATTCAATATACTGTTGTAAGTTATAACATTAAAAACATCAAATAATTTCTTAGGCATAATAATTCATTTATTAAAAATGTTTATCACTTGTAAAAATGTAAAGCTCTCAAATACTCAATGCGATATGCGGTGAAAAACAAAAATGCATAAAATTTGTCGATTATGCCGATTTTGGTGATATTGATTGTAAACATTTTCAGAATTAGTTAAAATAGCATATTAATACGTAATTTTATCGAAACAGGGACGACGTACGGCGCAACGCAAACGATTGCTGATAAACAACCTATATGATAATACTACATAATTACGATCGTTCCAAGTTATGATAGTGAGGGGCGATTGTAAACTCGGCCCCTGTTTTTTTTCAGGTAAAAATAATTTAGGTGTAAACTGGGCCCGGGGTTTTTACAGGTAAAAATGATTGACGTGTAAACTCGGCCTGAATAAAAAAATAATATGTATAATATTTTTGAGAACAATTTAGAGGACACCATGTGGAGGTGATAATCATTATCCTCCAAAAATTATTTTCATATTTTTATTCATAGTATGAAGTTCGTTATATAAATGTAGAATTCACTAAAATGTGAAAAAATTTAAGTAATACATTTCAGTATTAAAAAATATAAGTAAAATGTATCCATGTAAAATTATAAGTGTACAAAAGTGTACAAATATAATTGAAACTGTAGTGCAATCGTCAATAATGTAAGGTTATAATATAAATCTATTTTTTTAAGTAAAAAACCATGTGTTTGACGTACCTATTCACTCACCGATATATACACACCGATACATAGGTACTATTCGTTAACAATACATTTTTCCGTTTATTATATTTTATTGGTCAAAATAATAAAATTATTGGGCCGAGTTTACAACCGTTCTTTTTTATCATTTTAAATTTCCGGGCCGAGTTTACAATCGACCTATTTTATTACCTAAAATTTCCGGGCCGAGTTTACAACAAAAAAGGTAACCGCGGGCCCAGTTTACATTTGCCCGATACTAAGTTAGTAAAATCTTACAAATTTAATTGAATTTTTATCACGGAATATTTTTTTATAACTTATTTTTTATTTCAATTATTAAATATGAATTTTACAATTATAATAACAATTATTGTATATTTAGTCACTTTAACATTTTCTGGGGCAGAGGGGCTAAGACCTGTACTTCTGGGGGGGCTTAGTCCCTCAAGCCCCCATCCTCCGATTCCAGCCTATGTGTATATGCCTATAATAATGTTTACGAACGCACACACGTACACAATACAATATACTATTATGAGCAGTAGGCAGACATGATTATAATATTATAGAAGTTATCGCGTCCATAATATGAATATTTAAATATACGCAGCCATATACTGTTATTTCTCCGTATAATGGCCTTGTAGACACGTGTCGCACTTTACACACACGTGTCGGGGTCGTTAACTTTTTAAATTATATTTTTTTCTCAATAATAATATTATAACGACCGACAGTAACGGCTGCAAACCAGATTCTCAATAATATTATCGACGTTGACCCGACCCAAAATTATGCTTTTCTCCTGCTCACAGTTACAAGGTTAATGAAGACGAATTTATCATTAATGTATTATTATTATTAATATTTTATTATAGCCTCAACGGTTACTCCAAAAAACCGCACACTTTTGATAAAATACAGGAAAAAACCGCACACTTTTGGTAGGTTAAAACCGCATAATTTTAAAAATTGTCGTATCCAAAAACCGCACAGTTATGATTTTGACCCCAAAAAGGTCGATAAACAAAAAATGAATATGTATATTTATAATTAATTATTTGTTCTCATTATTCTCATAGTACATAAAAAAAAAAATGTATTTATTTAAAAATTTTAAATATTAATTTAAAAAATATTTAAAACTTTCAGAGTTTGATTGACCGAAACCGACTGCCGACGTTTTTTAAAACTTTATATACGATCGATACCACTTCCCGTATTATTTTCCACGGTCTTTCATAAATGTTATTACGAGCCTATAGCGTTTACACACATCACGTACCTACCTCTTGAATTTGAATTTTCACAGTTTCCGTCTGTTTGTGTTTGTATGTGTTATTAATTTTTAGTATATTATTCAATTGACTGCATGTTGTAACCGTGGATATACAATTTTTAATATAACACCGCCAAACCACATTTCCACCAATATTGACTCTAAATTTTCTGTATTTAAAATCGTCAAGTAAAAAGCACTTGCCCTCTTTGTTACTTTCAATAATTTTAAAATCCATTATACAAATTTAAGATATTAACGTTTTACACTAA
>NW_021771461.1:0-4040 GCF_005508785.2 Acyrthosiphon pisum | reverse complement strand
ACTGCATGTTGTAACCGTGGATATACAATTTTTAATATAACACCGCCAAACCACATTTCCACCAATATTGACTCTAAATTTTCTGTATTTAAAATCGTCAAGTAAAAAGCACTTGCCCTCTTTGTTACTTTCAATAATTTTAAAATCCATTATACAAATTTAAGATATTAACGTTTTAACACTAAATTATAGACGTAGGTACACTAACCGAGTAGAGACCGACTTATAACGAGTGACAATTAAAGACTTGATTATCGAATAGTACATATCTTATCTTTTCACTATTTTCACTAAAAAGAGTGTGCGGTTTTAAACCACTATAAATGTACTGTAATTTGTTATACAATGACCGATAAGCTGTGTGGTTTTTTGGTATCAACCTTTTTAGGGTCAAAATCAAAAGTGTGTGGTTTTTGGATGCAACCATAATATCAACTGATGGTATAGGTAAGATTAGGTATACGTATAGAATATAATTGTTCTATGGCAGCTGCGTAGTTACGGGGGGGGGGGGGGATTTTGGAGATAAATTCCCCCATGGTCTTTTTTTTTCCTATATTTTGGAAAATAAGTACCTATATAGATACTAAATCGTGTTTATTGTTTACTATATTATTGTGTTTTTCAGTTTTGTAAATATAGTAAAAAAAAATCATTTAAAAGGTAATTGATAGCCTGTTATTACACCTCTGGAACTCCGCTATGTCGAGTACGTGCGATTTCTATCCGATTCATGTTCTATCGTGTTGTAGCTGTTCTGTATGCGGTCCGTACTCGATGCACCAGCAAGACACGGGTGTATTACTCATTAGTAGGGCGGAAGACTTGTAGCTCTGAAAAAGCACTAAATATGCGAGCACTTATGCACCGAAACCCCTATGATATGCACTTAAAATATGGATTTAAAACATTTTTCTACAATTTTTTTTTAATCCTAATCGAAATAAAGCCCGCAATCCGCGTATTGCGCACGCGGGCGTAACGGCTCGCTGTGGTTGTAATGTCGTATTGTGTACGACATTAGATCATTAACGATTACCTATCTATTAATAAAATCAATTATATTATTGACTTATCGGCGATCCTCAAGTGCTTGTAGGAAAAACGTGTGCACGCGGACAGTCAATATTTTTATATGACAAACATTTTTTAAATTTTTGTATATTTCACGAAACCCTGGGGTTCCACGGAGATCACTTTAGAGTTCCTCAAACCTCTCATTAAAATTAACATTTAAAATTCCCGTTTTTCTGTTATCATTTCTTAGAATTATACTAAAATGACTATTGAAACAAATTAGGGGTTCTAATTTTCGAACTGTAACAACGTATAACTAACTATAAAAAAATATCAAAAAGCTAAAAAAAAAGTAGGAGTTCCACGATAAAAATGGACATAAGAAACAATGGTCTAGTATTTTCCACGTAATCACGCTATCAGCGATCTTATTTGCTAGGAAAAACAACATTCATGTTTTTAGTATTTTTTAATTTTTTTATTAAAGTATAAGTACGTAAGTCTTTAATTAGTATTTTAAATTTATCAAATGTACAGTAATAATTTATATTGTTAGATGTTCTAATTAATAATTATTATAGTAAAATTAAATATTTATGATACTGTTATTTTTTTACTAAATGTACTATTGTATTATTGTACATATTGATAATTATTAAAGAGTCTAAACTCAAATAATAGTTTTGAATGTAAATTAAAAATGTATTTTAGACATAATTAATAATAATCAATGTTTTATTGTTATTCGCCAAAAATAATGACTAATTTGGTATTCGATGTAGAATTTATGGTGCTTAGAGTGTACACTGTACAGCATTTAGTGAACAAATTTTGGAAACCTTAAAAGAGTGCAAGAGGAGGGGGGGCAATTTTACGTATACTATTCAACGGCTCAATCACCTCATTTTAACAATTCTTAAATACTCCTGTTCTATGGCATACGACAGTCTGTATAATATGCCTATAATGTGTACTAACGCACGCACGTACACAATACAATATATTATTATGAGCAGTAGGCAGACATGACTATAATATTACAGAAGTTATCGCGTTCGTAATATGAACATTTAAATATACAGCCATATACTGTAATTATTTCTCCGTAGTATGGCCTTGTAGACACGTGTCATACTGTACACACACGTGTCGAGGTTGTTAACATTTAAATTATATTATTTTCTAAAAAATAATATAAAGACCCACAGTGTCGGCTAAAAACCGGATTCGAAATAATTATCTACGTTGACCCGACACGAAATTATGCTTTTCTCCCGCTCGTAGCTACAAGGTTAAAGAAGACGAAATTCTCATTTATGTACATCATACATTATTACTAGGTATTAATATAATATAATATCAAATGATAAAATAGGTATACGTTTGAATATAAATGTTCAGCGGACATGGATATATAGAAAATATCGCGTTTATATGAACTTTTAAATATTATACATCTATAAACTGTAATTGAAGGCACTGGTGCAATAACAAGATACGTCAAAATTTAAAACTTTTAAGGAGACATATGAATTTTTTTTTTTATATAGGTATTAGAAAATGTTTTAAATGTTAAAGTATTATGATATTGGTTGATACATTATCTATTTCATATAATTACATAATTAGCATATTTTAATTATTTAATAAACTAATCACAATAATAATGGTATTATATGGACGTAATTCTGGAATCTGGACGTAGGTAGATTTTTGTGGGATACGTCCGGACGTATTTGGTTATTGTACCGAACATAATGAATAAAAAACGTTTTAAGTGTATATTAATTGTCGATAAATTGATTAGACATATCTGATTGTTGCACCAATTGATAGAGAATTTCATTCCCAATATTTTTATGCAAGTAACGTGTTTTTAAAAATTTTGGATATATCTCGTCATTTCTCCGGTGCCTTCAATTTCTCCGCATAATGACCTTCTAGACACGTGTCATACTTTACACACACGTGTCGAGGTTGTTAACATTTAAATTATATTATTTTCTAAAAAATAATATAAAGACCCACAGTGTCGGCTGAAAACCGGATTCCAAATAATTATCTACGTTGACCCGACACGAAATTATGCTTCTCTCCCACTCGCAGCTACAAGGTTAAAGAAGACAAAATTCTCATTTATGTACATATATATTATTACTATTAATATTATATATTATCAAATGATAGAATAGGTATACGTTTGAATATAAATGTTCTATGGTAAACAGTCTGTATAATATGCCTATAATGTGTACGAATGCATACACGTACACAATACATATTATGAGCAGTAGGCAGACATGACTATAATATTATAGAAGTTATAGCGTTCATATACGAACATTTAAATATACAGCCATACAGAGTGATCCACAAAGAGTGCTCACTTCCTTCGCACTACACAGTAATTTTTTCCTTTATAATAATGAATACGTTAAGACCATATTTTTAAATTCTTGATATTATTTTCTGTAGGTATAATTACATAAGTTCTAGCTGCAATGATACAAGCTCTTGCCCCTCCCCCCGAGTTATAGGCTTATTTTTACTTGAAATAATTATTTTGTAGATAATATTTTGAAATTTGGACGTATCAAAATCAAATTTCCAACGTCTAGTTTTTGACTTATTAAAATGTTTATACCAAGGATAATTACAATCCTTTTGTACTGTAGGTATATAGAATATTGACAGATGTTACCTAAATTGAATCTATATTAATCAGTAACGAGTTGTAAAAGTTAAGGAGCCTCGCCATCGCATTGATTTATGGAGAATCTTTTAGGCAATTTCTAATCTCGTTGTCGCCACCCGAGATCTATGTGTTAATCGTAAATGATTATTAGTGTGTGTGGCGTAATTATTCTATATACAATATACCTAATTATTATTATGTATAAATTCTGTTTATCTTTTTAAAAGATATTTTTTATGTTTGAATATAACGCTGAACGTGAACGCGGTGAACGCGGAAAGTGCTTTCACGTTGGGCACAGCGTAAGTCAGCTATGTATTATAAGCTA
>NW_021771460.1:38446-39091 GCF_005508785.2 Acyrthosiphon pisum | reverse complement strand
ACTTGCCTATATTAACCTATTTTTGTAAAAAATGTTTCTTACAAATCAAGGGTGGTTTTGGGTAGCAAAGTGAATGTATATTGTACTTTGGGGGTTCAAAAGTGAAAATGTTCAAACGCGCCGTGAAAAACAAAAAAAAAAATTGGAGATAACGGTAATTTGTACGCAAAACCAGTTATTGACATAATTGAATTTTTAATTTGGCTGTTACTTGTAAACTAAAAATTTTAGAAACTTGAAATTTTCATTAAATATTAATATTGGCATCATCTATACATGGTACAATTTTTGAAAGATTTTGCCTTTTTTTGAGCTATTTATACTCAGTTGAAATTTTAATTTTTTTTTTTTTTTTTTTTTTTTTTTTAAATGTCGATAAAAAATATTTGGCTGGCAAAAAATTCTCGAAAATTCAATACAAAGTGTATCATAGGTGGTTCTTATTGCCTTAAAAAAAATCAATAATCGTAAGTCACGACTTTTTTTTATAAGCATTTGAAAGTCCAAATTTTTACTAAATATAATAAAATCGTGAAAAATTGAAGTTATTTTGTAGTTGAAAATTCATAAATTGTTTGGTATTCATACCTGAGATATGTGATATTACTGTTTTGCTTTAATAAACAAATAATAATAATAACTAAC
>NW_021771460.1:34902-37563 GCF_005508785.2 Acyrthosiphon pisum | reverse complement strand
ATTGTATGGTGTATAGGAAATGCTAATATAAACATTCAGTAAAATTTTCATGTATCTGCAGTTATTCGTTTTTGAATTACAACAAAATAAGGAAATCGCTACATGAGAAATCGAGTGAATATCTAGTGTAGTAAAAATTTGAATTTCAAACGATCATAAAAATTTAATTTGACTTTCTTATAGATATTTTTTGTTTGATAAAGGTAGATAATCTTATAAAGAATCTTGTATTATATTTTAAAATCTTAGATTTAAAAAGAAAAATTTTTATGAATTTCTAACTCGAAATAATTTGCAAATTTTAGTGATTTTTCCATATTTTGTCATTTTTTGAACTTTAAATGCTTATAAAAAAAAAACTGTGACTAACGATTTTTAATATTTTTCATCTGCCTTTGAAACAATATACTAGGAGCCTTCTATTAAATTTTCAAGCTTTTTTATCCAACAAATAAAATTGTATTGATATTTTTAGAAATAAAACTAAAAAAAAATGGAAAATGAAAATGTCCGTAAAGAGCTCAAAATAAATCAAAATATTTTGAAAATGTTATGGTGTATAGAAAATGCTAAGATAAACATTCAGTCAAAATTTCATGTATCTACGGTCATTCGTTTTTAATTACAATAAAATAAGAAAATCGTCACATGAGAAATCGAGCGAATATCAAATGTTGTAAAAATATGTATTTCAAACGCTCATAAAAATTTAATTTGATTTTCTTGTAGACATTTTTTTTTTGATAAAGGTAGACAATATTATGTGGAATCTTGTAATACATTTTCAAATCTTAGATTTAAAAAAAAAAAATTTTACGAATTCTTAAATCGAAATAATTTGCTAATTTTCGTGATTTTTACATATTTTGTCAATTTTTGAACTTTAAATGCTAATTAAAAAAAACTGTGACTAAGGATTTTTAATATTTTTAAATGTCATTGTAACAATATAGTAGGAGCCTTGTATTAAATTTTAAAGTATTTTTACTCAACAAATAAAGTTTTATTGACATTCATAGAAATAAAAACTAATTAAATTGGAAACTGAAATTGTCCGTAAACAGCTCAAAACAAATCAAAATATTTTGAAAATTTTATCATGTATAGAAAATGGAAATATAAACAACCAGTGAAAATGTCATGTATTTACAGTCATTCGTTTTAAAGTTACACCAAAAACCAAAATCAATTTTCTCGAAAACAGATTTTGCGTAAAAATTCCCGTTTTTCCTTAATTTTTATTTTGTTTTTCACGGCGCTTTTGAAAACTGTACGAAAAATTTTACTTTTGACCCCCCAAAGTACCAACTAGATTCACTTTCCTATCATAAAAGGTACTATTGAATAAAATCCAAGCACTTTTACTGTCCTAAAAGGTGATGACAGACACAAAAAAAAAATAAAAATAAAAAAAAAATAAAAAAAAAAACACACATCATTGTAAAATCAATACGTTCATCGTTCCACTCAGAATCTAAAACACACATCATTGTAAAATTAATACCTACATTCATCGTTCCACTCAAAATCTAAAATACAAATTAATACTACCGTACTGTCATTGATTATAAACACTATATAGTATAAATACCTACCTGTAAATAACTATAATATTATAATGACTATTCTTGAAATAATGTAGAAGAAAAATGAAATAATGTTTAATAAATTATACAATTTATGGCATACATATTGATGAAGTGTACATACATAATTAAATTTCTTAAAATAAAAATTTCCAATTTAAGAAATTTAAATACGTAAAATTTGTTAACTGCGTATTATAAAAACAACGTTGGTTTTTACTATTTGCGTTATTTGATCTAAAATTGACATTAACAATGAGTCTTTAAACTCGAAAAAAAGTTCCACTGAATGTACGATTTTAACGTTTTACATTTTTACGTGTAATCAAATGTAAATTGTTTAAAACAATTCAAAAACAAAATAGGATACTAGTTTGTTAACGTGCGGGTTATATCGAAATGCGTTCGGTAATTGGACCTTATAATAATTAAACTATAAGTACAGTTAAACCGTATAGTAAACTGTAATATTAGTATAAAATATATTAGTATAATAGAATGTAGTAGTAAAAATTTCGTATACCATTTATTTGCTGGTACGATTTTATTTTTCATTAAAATATCAGTAAAACATCTTGAAAATAAGATGAATGATTATCGAATGATTCAATTACGCGACGATACAATATATTAATCGGTATTCACTGGTCAGTCCTAAACTCCTAAATCCCAATGTCCCGGCAATCAGCATGTTTGCAAACCTCAAGTCTCGACGGCCGATGTACGACCGCGACAGACTCGACAGTCGACACTAGCGATTACAACGTCGACATCCACTAACTAATCTTCGACGAGAGCGCTTCATAACGGCAACATCCATTTTTCGTGCAACGTGTTTACCCGGCCAGTGAGCAATCTATAGTATTTATCAAGGCTGGGCAAGTTAACGATTTTTTTTAACTCGTTAAGTTAAGTTATTTTAAAATAATTAAGTCAAGTTAAGTTAAAAGTTACTCGTATTTTTTTTCGTTAACTCGTCAAGTTAAAGTTAAATTTAAAAAAAAGTAACTTAACTTAGTGTTAAGTTAAAATTTGCTAATTTGCAAAATAAAAATTCCAGACACATATATGGTTT
>NW_021771460.1:31809-34280 GCF_005508785.2 Acyrthosiphon pisum | reverse complement strand
TGCTACGTACAGTAGACGTTTGTTTCGATGGTTAACTCGGAGCGGGGTCCGACTAACCAATAAAGTTTCGCATTTTTTCTATAATTTGAATTTTTTTCTGATAGACGTGGTGTTTCCAGTTTAGACGAGAGTCGAGGTGCATTCCAAGATATTTTGCTGAATCTTTTTGTGGGATTGGTGTTTGATTCAATACTATTTGGATATTTTCGGTTTTACGTAACGTATAGTTAACGTGCACCGATTTATCGCCATTGATCTTAATTTTCCAACGTCTTGTCCAGGCAAATATATTGTTAATTGACTTCTGTAAGTTATCAGTTGCAGTGAGCTGACTATTACGTGTTGATAAAATTGCCGTATCGTCGGCAAACATAGCTAATGTTGTGTTGTTATCGTTTGGTATATCAGCCGTATAGAGTAAGTACAGGATAGGTCCTAGAACACTACCTTGCGGTACTCCAGCTGATATGTCTTTCCATTCGGTTATTGCTTCTTCGTGTACGACTCGAAATTGACGGTTGGTCAAGTATGATTCAAGAAGTGCACACCAAGTATGTGGTAGCTGATCACGCAGTTTGATAAGGAATCCTTTGTGCCAGACTTTGTCAAAAGCCTGGGCTACGTCAAGGAATACTCCACAGCAGTACTTTTTTTCTTCAAGAGCTTTACTAATCACATTAATTACTCGATGTACTTGATCGATTGTCGAATGTTTGTTGTGAAATCCAAACTGATGTTCTGGTATAAGATTTTTTCTCTCTATAATCGGTTTTAGGCGTTTAAGCAGAAGTTTCTCTAAAAGTTTAGATAAACTTGGAAGGAGTGATATCGGTCGGTATGATGCGACATTTTCAGGCGGTTTTCCTGGTTTGAGTAACATGATCACTTGTGCTCGTTTCCATTGTTCTGGAATGTATTCCATGCGCAAAATAGCGTTGTATATGTGTGTAAGATGAATAATAGCCTTCCTTGGAAGTTCTTTCAGCATTTTTGGACTAATTTCATCATAGCCTGGTGATTTTTTTGGGTATAAATTGTTATCAATTTCTTTAGCAACTTCCAACGGCGAGAAATGTTTGATTTTTTCACGTGTTGCATTAAGCGGTTGGCAATGCAAAATGTCGAGCTCAGAGTTAATTGTGTTTGGCATAAATACATGTTCAAGATGCCGAGCGTATATTTCGGCTTTTTCTTGTTCGCTGCGTGCCCAGGTGCCGTCTTCCTTACGGAGAGGTGGTATCTGAACACGAGGCCTCTTCATGTGTCTTGTTGCTTTCCATAACGAATATTCAGTATTAACCGTCGCAGTGAGACTACTCAAGTATGTTTTAAACGTTTTATTTTTCATTTCTTTGATTTTGTCATGAAGAATTTTGCTAACACGGTTCCATTCCATTTTATCCGTTGGGTTCCGTGTACTATGCCATGTTCGTCTCGCTCGACGTTTTTGTTGGACTAGTTTTCTTATTTCTAGTGGGTAGGTTAACTCGTAATTACCATTGATAGCTACCGGAGTTGCTATTTCCGCAGCACTAACAATCTCGTCGGTTATTTTTCTAACTGCAGTATTAATGTCTGCTATTGTTTTTAGTCGAGTTGAAAGTATTATGTTTTCTTCGAGCGTATTTCTGAATAAGTCCCAATTTGTTTTTTGTTTGTTATAGACATTTTTTTTTGTTTCATTATCACTTCTGAGCTTAGTGAGAGAAGCACAGGAATGTGATCCGACGTCAGTTCTATTAATCCTTCAACTTCCGTATAGTTTGATGAAATTCCTTTCACTACGTAGAAATCAATAAGATCAGGTAGTTTATTTGGGTCAGTAGGCCAATATGTCGGTTTTCTAGTTGAAATAAATTGTGCTTTAATTGTATTTGCTGATTTGAACAATTCCGGCCCTTTGGTGGTAATCAATATCGATCCCCAAAAGGTGTGTTTGGCATTATAATCTCCTCCAGCAATGAATCTGCTACCGAGTGTCTGGAAAAATTCAATAAATTTTTTGTCATCTACTTTATGTCTTGGTGGACAATATATAGCAGAGATGGTTAAATCGTTGTTGCCGTCATTAATATGGACACTAGTTGCCTGTAAATGTTCTTGAGGATGTTTATCAAGTTCATAATGTTTAATTGATTCTTTTATTACTATTGCAGTTCCTCCATGTGCGCGATTGCTAGGATGTTCTGTTGTATATATTCGATAGCCATGTAATTTTAGAGTGGTCCAGGATGTGAAGTGGGTTTCTGAAATTAAAGCTATGTCAATTTTTTCGTTGTTCATAAGATGTTCAAGTTCTTGTTTACGTTGTACAAGGCCGTTAGCGTTCCATGTTATGATTCGAAGAGTTCTACTCATTTCTTCCTCTTTTGTGCTTTGGTTTTGGGCTGGCTATTTTCAAGCCTGTCCACCTCTCATTTAATTTTGTTAATGCTGTCATAACGTCAGATAGTGACGGTACATTTTTTTTT
>NW_021771460.1:30147-30919 GCF_005508785.2 Acyrthosiphon pisum | reverse complement strand
GTCGAAACTGGTGTTCGTCGCCTGTTAGTATCTTAATTTCACCATTAGCCAAAGTTTTCATTTGTTGCTCATGTCCCTCAGCTTCTTCGAGTTTTAAATTATTCATTAATTTTTTAAAATCATTTACACCACATACTGTTATTGGAGGTGGTTTATGGATTTTTACAGAAGTTTTCGCTACTTCTTTCGTCACTTTGATTGATTTTTTAGGCGAGCTCAAAATTTCATTGGAGCTCCCAGCGTTCATTTCAGAAATCTGAAGTTGTAATTTCTCATTGTTTAATCGCAATTCCGTTACCATACTTTTCAAGGTCGCGTTGTCATTTTGTATTTGTGTCCAAATACTAACATCAACTGTTATATTATGCGGCGGAATTGAACCGTCGTCTATATTGTCATACATTGTGCAATTCGGTCAATTTGAGTGTGACCCACTTAAAATAAATTTGTTTAAAAAAACTTACCATCCGTCCGACAGGCCGTGGCTTGCATTGTAAATATTAACACAAAAAAAAATTGTAATAACTTAGTCAGCACTATTTCGCGAACTGCGAAAGCGAAACATACGTGCTGCTTGTACGGTGTGCAAATCGCAACTGAAATGAAAAATGAAAATTTAAACGTGATAATTCATTAAAAAAATAGCTTTATTAATTTATGAAATTAAAAGTATAGGTTACCATTTGAAAATCAGAAGTTGATAGTGTTTTTCCTAATAAATATGAGGGTGAAAAAAATAAAAAAATAATATAATTCTAGAACAGCGTAGATC
>NW_021771460.1:28187-30047 GCF_005508785.2 Acyrthosiphon pisum | reverse complement strand
TGACAAAATATGGAAAAATCACTAAAATTTGCAAATTATTTCGAGTTAGAAATTCATAAAAATTTTTCTTTTTAAATCTAAGATTTTAAAATGTAATACAAGATTCTTTATAAGATTATCTACCTTTATCAAACAAAAAATATCTATAAGAAAGTCAAATTAAATGTTTATGATCGTTTGAAATTCAAATTTTTACTACATTGGATATTCACTCGATTTCTCATGTAGCGATTTCCTTATTTTGTTGTAATTCAAAAACGAATAACTGCAGATACATGAAAATTTTACTGAATGTTTATATTAGCATTTCCTATACACCATACAATTTTGAAAATATTTTGACTCTTTTTGAGCTGTTTACGGACATTTTCAGTTTTAAATTTTTTTAGTTTTTTTTTCTATAAATATCAATAAAGTTTTATCTGTTGGGCCAAAAAAGTGTATAAATTTAATACAAAGCTCCTGATATATTGTTACAATATCAGTTGAAAAATATTAAAAATACATAGGCACAATTTTTTTTATAAGCATTTAAAGATCAAATTTTGACAAAATTTATCAAATAATTATTTTGTAGTTAAAAACTTATAAAATGTTCAACTTTTGTATCTATGAATTGAAAATTTAGAACAAGATTCCACGTAAGTAATTAATTCTGTTACCAAAAAATCTGAAAAATACATTTACACAGTTTATTTTTATAGTCATTTTAAGTTCAAATTTGGACGAAATTACATATTAAAAACCGGGAATAACTATTTTAGTTACTTTGTTGTGATTGTATAATATATTTCGTGGGTATACTTAAAACTTCTTAAGTATACTATTATATATCTATGATAGTATCACGGTTTGTTGTTGATGTATAACGTGTTATAAGTACCTAATGGATATTGTGATATGATTAATTTGGAATTTATTATAGGTACCTATTATAGGTCAATTTTTTTTTTAATACCATATATAATATTATGTCTTATACCTAGACTGACATACCGTCTCCGCTCAGAATCGTTTTTCTTATACAATGATATTATATCATTGAATTCAAATTTAATACCATCCATTTTACAGTGACCCACTTGTAATTTACTGTACAGCAGAGCGACATCCACTTACCCACCTTTTTATATTCCCTGCATTCATTCAGTTGTATTATTTGTTATTACTTATTAGTTATTATTATTATTTGTTTATTAAAGAAAAACAGTAATATCACATATCTCAGGTATGAATACCATAAAATTTATGAATTTACAACTACAAAATAACTTCAATTTTTCACGATTTTATTATATTTAGTAAAAATTTGGACTTTCAAATGCTTATAAAAAAAAGTTGTGACTTACGTTTATTGATTTTTTTTAAGGCAATAAGAACCACCTATGATACACTTTGTATTGAATTTTCGAGAATTTTTTGCCAGCCAAATATGTTTTAAAAACATTTAAAAAAAAAAAAAAATTAAAATTTCAACTGAGTATAAATAGCTCAAAAAAAGGCAAAATCTTTCAAAAATTGTACCATGTATAGATGATGCCAATATTAATATTTAATGAAAATTTCAAGTTTCTAAAATTTTTAGTTTACAAGTAACAGCCAAATTCAAAATTCAATTATGTCAATAACTGGTTTTGCGTAAAAATTACCGTTATCTCCAATTTTTTTTGTTTTTCACGGCGCGTTTGAACATTTTCACTTTTGAACCCCCAAAGTACAATATACATTCACTTTGCTACCCAAAACCACCCCTGATTTGTAAGAAACATTTTTTACAAAAATAGGTTAATATAGGCAAGTACCTATGTGCAATATGCATACCTACCGAGTACCAACTTCCTATTATTTCAATTTTTAAAA
>NW_021771460.1:25632-26608 GCF_005508785.2 Acyrthosiphon pisum | reverse complement strand
AAACGCAATTTATTAAACATATTACACAATACAAAAGAACATTAGGCAACGAGCATTCCTTCAACGATTACATAATAATCTTTCCCGAGACGTCCATACACAAAAACATGCCCATATATGGACATAAAAGAATCAATAAAGATAAAAAAACGCTTCGCAACACCATTACAGGATTACGTAACTGACTTCTTGTCTCACTTAAAAAAAACAGTTTACACCCTATACATGCGCAATATACGACATTTGGTTAAATAATCAAATATCAATGCCAAAACTATGCGCAAAAAGAAGTAATAGGATATAACACAAAACACGATACACCCCTATCATACCAATATTGCCAAAAACCGACGACAATGTGCAAAATACAACATAACGTGCACGAACATGCGCACTGTACGACATTCGATCAAACAACCGGATATCAGTGCCAAAATTATGCGCAACAAGGAGAATACGATAGCTCCTAACATATGAAATACTTTTCTCACACCAATATTGCGAAAAACCCATCGACAATGTGCAAAAACACAATTTGAATGCACGCGCATGCACAATTCACACAACAAACTTATAGCTTCCTTATATAAACGCAACGCACACAGTGCAAACGAGACACTCGTGGTCCAGACGTCAATCAATCATAATCCCGAGACGGTGCCGCTCACGGCGACCATACGATGTGCCACGTCGGCGCAATATACTGCTGCAATCAACATACATGACGTTGTGCAATCATCGTTCTGACGTTGAATCATCAGAGTGTATTCGAAGTTAGTGAATCTCGGGTTTTGAAGCGGACAGGATTTATCCTGATAATCCGGCTCCACTACTCTTAAAGAGAGACTAACATCAAATACATAGGCATATCTACAACGACTGTGTAACAAATTACGACATAGGTGCCGCCTGATGTTTCAACGGAATCAACGTTGATACATCAGAGTGTATTTGAATGTTAATGAATCTCGGGTTT
>NW_021771460.1:24412-25532 GCF_005508785.2 Acyrthosiphon pisum | reverse complement strand
CTGAGTATTGGGACCGTTAAAACCAGCCCCATACCTAGCATCCTATGTGAAGCAAATACACCGCCACTCGAAATAAGACGAAACATGCTCATCCATAAATTTGCACTTAAAAGACTAGCCGACAAGGACGATGCTATATCACCATACCTTTTCAACACTTCACCTCCTTCAATGCACTTAAAAAAAAATCAGCCAATATCTACTCGAATTAAAAGATGGCTAGACACTACAAATTCACCACTACCTAAACTGCTCTCCCCTGTTCCCTACATATACCCTCCTTGGAAAATGAACCTAAACATCAATACCTCAATGATCCAAGAAATCCAAAACATAGAGCCGTCCGAAATCCCTAAACATTTTAATGACATTATACTTAAGAATTTCTGTAATCACAAAACTATATACACCGATAGATCAAAATCCAACGTCAAAACAGGACTAGCTATAATTACAGATGAAGAAACCTTCAAGTTCTTTTCACTGGAGATTAATTCTATTTTCACCATCGAGGCACTAGCGATCTTGAAAGCCATAGAACTAACTGAACAAAATTGGAAAAATACTAAGTCTTTCTTAATAGCCAGTGATTCCCTTAGTTCTATACTAGCTATACAAAACCAAGGGACATCAAATGAAATAATAAAAAACATACAAGAAAGAGTCTCTTCCCTTGCCCCCCGTTCGGTAACCTTCATGTGGATTCCTGCTCACAAAAACATACCAGGAAATGAAAAAGCTGATGTAGCAGCTAAAGAAGCCGCCACCAACATCAATATCCCCAAAATATACCTCTCATCTTTCAAGGACACTTCCCGAAACGCCTTAATAAGTAGCAAAAAGATCCACCAACGACTTTGGGACCAGGAACTGAACAACAAGTTATACCAAATAAAACCTTTTTTGTCACCTAACCCGAACCCTCCATCAAGCACAAGAAGACAACAAGTGATATGGACACGGATAAAAATTGGACACACTAACATCACACACGTCCACTTAATGAGAAGAGAGCCGAGACCAAACTACGATGACTCTGCAACAACACCCCGATTTCCATAACACACCTACTCCTAGAATGCCATAATCTCACCAAACAAAGAAAAAATTTTCCACGCTT
>NW_021771460.1:18835-21268 GCF_005508785.2 Acyrthosiphon pisum | reverse complement strand
AAAAAGTGTAAACATTTAATACAACGCTTCTCTGATATATTGTTACTATAGCAGTTGAAAAATATTAAAAATACTTAGGCATAATTTTTTTTTACAAGCACTTAAAGATCGAATTTTCACAAAATTTATCAAATTTAAATTTGAATAAATATTTTGTAGTTAAACATATTTTATAAAATGTTCAACTTTTATATCTAAGAATTGAAAATTTAAAACAAGATTCCACGTAAGTAGTTAATTCTGTTACCAAAAAATCTAAAAAATGCATAAGCATAGTTTATTTTTATAGTCATTTTAAATTCAAATTTGGACGAAATTACATATTAAAAAACCTAGAATAACTATTTTAGTTATTTTGTTATGATTGTATAATATTATTCGTGGGTACTTGAAACTTTTAAAGTATACTATTATATATTTATGATAGTATCACGGTTTGTTGTTGATGTATAACGCGTTACCTAATGGATATTGTGATATGATTAATTTGGAATTTATTGTTGATACCTATTATAGGTCATATTTTTTTTATTACTATAGATAAGTATACCTATAATATGTATGTCTAATAACTAGACTGAAAAACCGTCTCCGCTCAGAATCGTTTTTCTTATACAGTGATATTATTTCCTTTTTATATTTACATATTAATATTGCAATTAATCATTTTATCCCAAAACAACATACGCATAAATTAATTTATCCTATATGGTTTAGTAAGGAATTAAAAATCTTAATCAAACAAAAACAAATTGCTCATCTTGCTTATAAAACATTAAATTTACCCGAATCATATATCACTTTTTCTAATCTTCGAATTAAATGTAAAAATATCAGATACCGTGATTATAATGTATATATTAATAACACTCAAAACTCAGTTAAAATTAACCCAAAACATTTTTGGAAATTTTATAACTCACAAAAGTCATCGTTACAGTTACCTGCAGTTATGTCATATCTGGATGAAGAAACCTCCTCTGGCTCCGAGATAGTCAATTTTTTTAAATCACACTTTTCAAACGTATATAAGCCAAACACATTAAATAGTTATAATATTTCCAATATCAGTAAATTAGATAACTCTTTATTCTGTGTTAACTCTATAAATATTTCAATAATGGATGTTTTTAATGAATTTTGGTGTACTAACCAAAATCAATCACTTGGTCCTGATGGTATCTCTGCAAAATTTTTAAAGGAATCGTCATTTATATTATCACCTATTATAACTTACTTATTTAACAAATCTCTAACGACTAGTATCTTTCCTGACAAATGGAAATTTTCATTTATTACACCAATTTTCAAAAAAGGTAATAAATCATTAGTTACTAATTATCGACCTATCTCTAAAATTTCAATTTTACCAAAAATATTTTCTAAATTAGTAAATAATAAAATTTTTCCATTATGTAAAAACCTTCTTTCAAATGAACAACATGGTTTTCGCTCAGGGCGTTGAACAATAACTAATCTTAGTATATTTAAACAATTAATTCTGGAATCTTTCAATAACAAATCTCAATTTGACGTTATTTATACGGACTTTGAAAAAGCCTTCGATAGAGTTAATCATTCTCTTCTAATAACAAAACTTAAAGCTTATGGTTTTTATGACCCACTTCTTTCATGGATTCATTCCTTCTTAACCAATCGCACTCAAGCCGTAAAATATGAAAATTATATTTCAGATCGAATTAATATTTTATCCGGCGTTCCTCAGGGTGATCACTTATCACCCTTACTATTCTCGATATTCATAAACGACATTAATAAAATTTTAAAACATTCAAGTTGTCTTTTACTTGCGGATGACACAAAAATATATAAAAATATTAAATGCACTAATGATGCATTAGAACTACAATGTGACTTAAACAGCCTTTATCAATGGTGTATTGAAAATGATATGTCTTTGAATATTGATAAATGTGCTATAGTCTCATTTTCTTTAAAAAAGAATACTTTACTTTTTGATTACACATTAAATAATTCAATCCTAACACGTAATTATGTAATTAAAGACTTAGGTGTTTTTTTCGATACAAAACTTTCATTCAATTTTCATGTTAATTATATAAGAAACAAATCCTACAAGAAACTTGGCTTAGTAAAACGTATGTGTAAAGATTTTTACGATGAATCAGCCCTAAAAATCTTGTACTTTACGCTAGTTCGTTCTAACTTTGACTATGCCTCTATAATTTGGCGTACTAATAATATTATCCAAAACCATAGTCTATCTACTGCACAGAATAACTTTTTAAGATACCTATCATATAAATATCATTATAAAAGAACTCCTCATTCTGGATATGAAACCGTTTGTAATCTCTTTAAAATAATGCCCCTAAATAAAAGATTTATTATCTTAAACTATACATTTTTATATAAACTATTACATAATATTATAAGATTGTCCCCGAATTA
>NW_021771460.1:12103-17763 GCF_005508785.2 Acyrthosiphon pisum | reverse complement strand
TGTCTAATATCTGATCTAATCATCTCTTATCAACTTCTATTTCTCTGCTCTCTATATCATATTTTCCCCTTTTTTATTTCTTCTACCTACATATTTTATAACCACTATACTATCAATGTAATTATTTATTCATATTATGCTGCTTTTATATAATATCTTTAAGTTTAAATCGTTATTTAATATTTAATATTTGTATACATATACTTTTTTTTTTTTTTTTCTCTTTATTCTTTTGTTCTTTTCTCTATTTTGTTCTGTTTTATGTTATTTATATTCACATTACTTTTAAGTTGTAACCCATATTATGTGCACTTAACACAAACTGTCACTACAATATTTTTGTAATTGGAATTTATTTCCGTAAATAAATTATTATTATTATTATTATTATTATTATTATATCATTGAATTCAAATTTAATACTATCCATTATACAGTGACCCACTTGTAACCTACTGTACAGCAGAGTGACATCCACTTACCCACCTTTTTTTAATTTGAATTTGTTACCAGCCCCTATTTTTTTTACAATTTTTAACAAATTAAATCTCAACTATAATATGGTAACATAATATTATGTCGAATGCAAAAGTAGGCACGAGGCACCTAAATTAGGTACAAAATATTCAAGTTAATAACACGAAATTAGTTCTGCTGAACGTAAATTTGTTATATCGTATATTGTACACTAATTATACAAAGTAGACATATTTTAGGGCTTTAGACTCGGCCCTTATAATAGTTAATAGATAATAAAAATCGAGTCTACTGACAGGAAATTTTTTAAAACCAAGACCGAAAATTTTCTAAAACCGTTTTTTAAACCGATAAAATATTTAAAAAACCTTTTTTAAAACCGAAACCAAAACAAAAAAATTTTAAAAACCGTTCTCAAGAACTAAAACCGTAACCGTTCAAATTTGAAACGGTTTCGATCCCTGGTGATAAGTGATGACTATTGCATGTTTATAAATTATAGGAATCGAGACAATTGCCAATTGCGTACACCGTCGTTATCAGGGTAAATATTGGGTAACCTGGTCACGCTGTATAGTACAACTTATTCTTCGCAATTCGCATATTAAAAGTGAAATTACGTCATATCATAGTAGACATAAATAATCCCTAGCACTACTAATATTATAAAATTTGAAAGTAACTCTGTATGTAGCGCTTTCACGCTTAGGCTTGGTTTAGACCACTGAACCGAATTTGATGAAATTTGGAGAAAGACATAGGCTACCTTTTGATGCGAAAAAATGCCTGAAGTGGAATATATTCGACACTGTCATAAAATGTAGGTGTGTAATAAAAAAATAAAATAATAATAATGTTTATCCGTTGCTAAGGAAATTACACATTGTAGCTAATTTGCTATGTCGTCGGTGTGTAAGATGGAGACAACACATACGAGTGCAAAGTCCTCTTAAAAATATTTATTTTGCTATTAATTGTAAAACAGTAGGTTGAATTCATCTTTACCAAATCATTACCTACATTTTTAAATTTCAACAAAATATCTAAAATTGTTTATCTTCTTTCTTTAAATATCAAATGTTGTCCTAATTTGAACATAAAATATCCATAAAAAAAAAGTTGGGTAAGTGGATGTCGCTCTGCTATACAGTAGGTTACAAGTGGGTCACTGTAATGGATGGTGTTAAATTTGAATTCTCCAATGACATAATATCATTGTATAAGAAAAACGATTCTGAGCGTAAATGGTCAGTCGGCCTATGATATTACTAAGTACCTATATTTGATAATATTAAGCTGAATAAAGTAATTTATATATATAACCTATTTACGTGGAACCTTGTTTTAAATTTTCAATCCTTAGCTATAAAAGTTGAACATTTTATGAATTTTTAACTACAAAATAATTATTAAATTTGAAATTTGAAAACTGTACTTAAAAACTATTGAAAATTTGACCTCCCGAAAGCACCAACTAGATTCACTTTCTCATTGAACAAGATACTGTTGAAGAAAATCGAAACAGTTTTACTGCCCCAAACCGTGATGACAGACACAAAAATAAAAAAACACACATCATTGTAAAATCAATACATTCATCGCTAAGAATCTAAAAATATATTATATATAATATACTTTTAGATTCTGAGGGTATTATATATTTTATAGATTTTGCGTATACAGTATGAACAATTAAGAAAAATCTTGTTATACATTTTCAATCTTGTCATACAATTTTAATATTTTACAAATTTGTAACTTCAAAATAATGATCAAATTTTCATGATTGATGAATTTTATTAACATTTTAACTTCAAATGCTTATAAATTATACTTAAACAAAAATCAGGCCTATGGATGTTTAATATTTTCAATCTACTATGTACTATAAAAACTTTTGAGGGCCTTGATTTAAATTTTCAAATGTAAGAATAAATAGAAAACATTTTATCAATATTTTTCAGGGATTGAAACCGGTTACCATGACCAATTTTGGGTCTGGTAACCGCTTCCCGGTTTGAGAAGCGATTAACAATTGCCGGTAACCACCAAGTTCAATTAAGGGGTAACGTGTAACGGAAACCTTTTTTTTTT
Source organism: Acyrthosiphon pisum (assembly GCF_005508785.2). Classification (NCBI taxonomy): domain Eukaryota; kingdom Metazoa; phylum Arthropoda; class Insecta; order Hemiptera; family Aphididae; genus Acyrthosiphon; species Acyrthosiphon pisum. Next base: position 15,192 of record NW_021771460.1, on the reverse strand, counting down.
TAAAAAAAGCAGGTCAATTCAACAAAACTGCAGGTAATATCAAAAAAATTAACGTTATCAGTGGCGTGGTGAACTAAAAATTTTTCAGAGACAAGTTACAAATATATATGATATAATATAACTAATTATATTTCAGATCGTTATTGACTACCTATTGGCTATTGAGTATATCATATTACATTTACTAAGGGACCCACCAGCTACCACCTACGACCTACCATTCTATTTAAGAAAAATCTCAGAGGCGATTGCCTCTGAAATTACCGTACGCCACGCCACTGAACGTTATAATATTATATTTTTATATATATTTTTTTTTTTTTTGGAAATGCTATTCTATTTTTTTGATTAATAATTTTATTTACAAGATGTATGATTAAAGCAAAGGTGGGCAAGTTAAAAAAAAATTAACTTTTTAACAAGTTAATGCCCACTTTTGGATTAAAGATGGTATGCTTTCTGATAATAATTAAATAATAATAACCAATCGTATAAACTAAGGACGATTCATTGGTTCATACGCTTCATAGACCTATTATAGAACATCGTCGTTGACGGAAAAAACCCTACTATGTGCCAAATTTATGATTCTGAGGTTTTGGTATCCCTGAATCCAGAAAAAAATAAGCTATTTATTGATAGAATCTCCTATGTGCTATCTACATCGTAGAATTAATGAGAAATAATAAATAAATTATCCCATGTGTTACCACATTAAATCGTCCGGGGACATCCTCCTATGTGGTATCTCCCCATAGAAAAATCCTCTTATGTGTTATTAATTATAAATCGTTTATGAAATAACTCGTATGTTAAAAACAGTTTTTCGTGTTTCCTGAAAACTACGCTTTTTTCACATAGGAGGTGTGTTCCCGCCAGCGTGCAACGACGACATATTAGATTATTATTGCCTATTTATTTTATTTTATTGTAATTGACGTTGATTAACACTTTTTCATGAACTATTTTTCAATCAAGTTATGGGTAATTTACTAATATAATTTAAATTTATATTTACCCACAGCCTCAGATGATAATATATAGCCAATAGCCATACATGTATTTATTATTCAATTTAGCTTGTCCTGAACTATTTTTTAAAGTGGATATTTGTTTTGTGTAAATTAAAAGTAAAACTAAAATTTTTCGAATAAAACCGTTTCGTAAATGGTTACCGGTAATCTTAAAGAATTAAAACCGCTTCCAAACCGATAATCAGTAACCATATTTTTAGAGATCATTTTGATGACCGGTTATCAATTACCACTAATTCTAAAAACCCCTAAAACCGGTAACCACTTTCGAAAACATTTTTGACCCGGTAACCGAATTTTTCATAAGCGGTTTCATGCCCTGATATTTTTAGGGAAAAAAGTATAAACAAAATATTTTAAAAATAATACCGTGTATTGAAAATTCGGTAATCATTCGATAAAAATTTCATCTCCAGTTATTTGTTTTTGAATTACAAGAAAATTATTTCATGAAGAATCATTGGTTTACGGGCGGATATCCAATGTCGAAATGATTTTTCGTTTTGAACTTCAAACACCTATAAAGACATAGGCGCCAATTGGGGGGGGATTGGGGGTGCTATGTAATCTTCAATTACATTTTTGAATCTTAGATAATATATATAATACTATTATTTTAGGATTAATGTAATTGACAAAACTGAATGTAATTAATTTTTATAAATATATAAGTTGGCTTTTTTCCCTAGATTCCGCGAATATATAGTAATACTTTGGTAGTGTGTTATAATATTTATATTGTGTATAAGCGGTTAGCAGATTACGTGTCGCATTGCATTGGGACTGAATGAACGTTTGTCTAAATAATAGCATGATGAACGACGAATTTAAATTCCATATACGGCCATGCCCCTTCCCGGTCACCACAATACCAATTATACCACGACTCCTACGATCTACGCTGCGCTTCCTACCAGTAACTCACCATAAACATGATGACAGTGTGTGTGCGTCACCGTGGCGAACAATTTAGCTATTTACGTCACATACCGACGAGTGACGAGAATCATACGATTATATTGTGATGTCGTCGTTGTTGCAAACTAGCCGGAGTAGAAATGACGCACCGGTTTATGTGACCATCGCCCCCCCCCCTCTATTCGAGCACAAAGTAATCTAATATAATAACATTTTAATATTGCGTACGGTTTTTGTCCGGTGACCGATCGCGAGATATTAACTATAATTAATTTGTTTTGACTCCCCCTATGCCACCACCGAACATTGATTTCATTACTTATGTACCTATATAGTATCACACCATAATAATACTATAGTAGTTGTTATAGTTTTCTGAACACCAGCAGCTATCTGTTAACAAATCGTTCGCTTACTGCAACGGTTAGTGATAGAAAATCACAACCAATGAACCAACCGTCTCCATACGTTACCATACCAACTACACTTTATGTAAATTAATTGACGTCAGAATTTCAATTGACCAAAGGTCATATTATGACAACTACGAAACACATAATATAAGATAATATATAATTTGCACGTCATAAATACTCATACCAATAAATAATAATTAATAATGACGCTATGATAATTATTAATTATTGTCATTTGAATAAATGTACAAAATTAAATAATCCTCATAATCTCATTAGACATTAATCACTTATCTATAATCGATGATAATAGTTTCATCAATTTGGGTAACGCGATACAAACAATAAAACTCAAAAGCCAGTTAAAAATAAATATTTTATTTAACCAATGTGACATCAAGATGATCCATAACATCTAGAACATTATTATATAAAGTAATTCTAGACTCGTCTATTATATTAAGTTAATTGAACAACCATATGAAACTTTAAACATTGCACCTGCAGTTTACAACAATTATTAAAGAGGTTGACAATATATATTATAATATAGGTATAAGTCTTTTTATCTAAACATATCATTTTGATTGTATAAATAGTTATCATTATCTGCATGTCATATTATTCTTCATCATTTCAAAGCAGAGAAGAGTTCAACATCCATAAGCAATTGAAAGTACAATTTTGACTATACAATTATTTTGTACTTTTGAAGTCCAAA
>NW_021771460.1:10817-12053 GCF_005508785.2 Acyrthosiphon pisum | reverse complement strand
AGACCACGTTCGTGATCGTAAAAAATCAATTATGGGTTATTTTCAAACTGTGTTCCTAATAATTGTTGCTCGATAAACGAAATTGATAGTTATTATATTTTTATTGCGACTTAAGTCAAATGTTAGTTGACTACGATTTACGCCATACTGTGTGTGACAAAAAGACCGTGTGCGTGTATTCTCGTGAATATTTTAAATGCGTGCGACCTAGGGTTAAACAAATTATTTGCAATTTTTTATTATAAGTTTAAACCAAGAAGTATGTACCTATTTACTATTATTTTTGTTACGATTTTGTTGTGTCGCTTTTAAGAGATAAAATAAAATATAACCGTGTGTTTAATATTTGGGTGTGTTTTTCCACTTAGGTATTATAAAATACGATTTAAAAACTATCTGCAGTTGACCTGGCTGATAATAATATAATATTATAGACATGTATGATTAAATTATATTAATTATTAATATCTTTTTTAAAGGTTCCTCATTGTTTTTACAATACCTACATAAGTACGTAAGTTCATATTTTGAACAGCAGAAATAATATAGACATCAAATTTCTCTTGTGCAAAGAAAATAGTACATTAAACATAAATATATTTTGAAAACCCTACGGTGGATACCTACACAAATAAACAAAATAAATTATTATATCTATTGCGTTTTCGAAGAAATAACTTCAAAATAAATTTTTCATTGACAAGACGTGTTTACTATAAATTGTGCAGTAGGTAGTTAAACAATGCTTTAAACTTTATACACATAACATAATATTATACATTTTATAATTTTGAAATAAACATGGGTAGGTACAGTAAATATTTAACAACGATGTATAGAAATTTACAAAATGAAAGCAGGTACATAGGTAGACATTATTTAAATATGATATGATTATAGGTTATACATGGCGTGTTACACATTACATAATATTTTACATATAAAACAAAATTTACAACACAAAATGGACACAATAATTTTTATTTTACAAGGATATAATTTATTATAGTTTATACGAGGTATGACAATAAAATAACGAGACTTTCTAAATATAACCTAAACTATTAACGTTATCTATAAAACGATTATTGAAATATGATTAGAAAACAGTTATCTAAAAGTATTATGAACACTGATGACATCGATTCATTTTCTTATACGTTAGTAGCCTTGTTATTAGTGCGAGTACGACTATACTGCCGAAAAATGTTAGACATAAAAATCGACAACGTGTTA
>NW_021771460.1:8018-8902 GCF_005508785.2 Acyrthosiphon pisum | reverse complement strand
GTCTGTAATCCGATTCTGATACGTAGCAAAATATGTTCAGAAAATTGATCTTGTAAACAAATTACATTATAAGAGAGGGGCCTTTGTTTGAAAAACACCAGTTTGAGTCTACACGGCACACTCGTTGTGCACTAAAAAACAATGGTCTTTGAGTGTGTTTAAAATCAACAAAAACCAGAATTTGTATGATTTCATCGTTAGACGTTTCCTCTCTCCATCTCTCCCCGAGGAGCCCCAAAACTGCGAAGCTTAATGACCTCGGAATTAGTGTCATTTCGGATAAAAACACCCGAAAGCTCATTATTAATTACGTCATCAAAACCCACTCGAAACGTGGTACGGGACTATACGACCTACTGCGCCGGCTCCCCGCCCCCACCCCACACTACACCCCATACACCCTCTGTCGTAGCCCTTAACCGGAAGTTGGAGGAAGAAAAAACATTCGGCTAGGAATCGCGAACGGACACGGCGTATACACAACGGACAAGAATAATATTATATGAGGGGTACGTTTCAAGGCCAATTTTTTTCGTCCGCTCGGCCTACGCCGTGATAAATATTTGCGGAAAATAGTACATAACATCGTACAACAATAACAATATTAAAGTTACAACGGTAAGTTGTAGTGTGCGGTAATATTTTTTGACTAGAATTTGCGTTTGAAACAAAACGCTCGGTTCGAACCACGATTTAAGATAGTATGGTTGCCCATCGACCCATTAGAAAAATATTATCACACGGCATACGGTTTGAATCGAAAAGTCACGTGATCTACGGGGACCCCCGCATACAGCGCTCATATTGGTTCAAATTAAAATCTAATATATATTGTAATGTTAGACCTATATACAATAAAAATATATACAGAGTGTTCAAAATTT
>NW_021771460.1:4340-5717 GCF_005508785.2 Acyrthosiphon pisum | reverse complement strand
AAAAAATATGTATTTCAAACGCTCATAAAAATTTAATTTGATTTTCTTGTAGACATTTTTTTTTTGATAAAGGTAGACAATATTATGTGGAATCTTGTAATACATTTTCAAATCTTAGATTTAAAAATAAAATTTTACGAATTCTTAACTCGAAATAATTTGCTAATTTTCGTGATTTTTACATATTTTGTCAATTTTTGAACTTTAAATGCTAATTAAAAAAAACTGTGACTAAGGATTTTTAATATTTTTAAATGTCATTGTAACAATATAGTAGGAGCCTTGTATTAAATTTTCAAGTATTTTTACTCAACAAATAAAGTTTTATTGACATTCATAGAAATAAAAACTAATTAAATTGGAAACTGAAATTGTCCGTAAACAGCTCAAAACAAATCAAAATATTTTGAAAATTTTATCATGTATAGAAAATGGAAATATAAACAACCAGTGAAAATGTCATGTATTTACAGTCATTCGTTTTAAAGTTACACCAAAAACCAAAATCAATTTTCTCGAAAACAGATTTTGCGTAAAAATTCCCGTTTTTCCTTAATTTTTATTTTGTTTTTCACGGCGCTTTTGAAAACTGTAGGAAAAATTTTACTTTTGACCCCCCAAAGTACCAACTAGATTCACTTTCCTATCATAAAAGGTACAATTGAATAAAATCCAAGCACTTTTACTGTCCTAAAAGGTGATGACAGACACAAAAAAAAAAAATAAAAATAAAAATAAAAATAAAAAAAGGTGGGTAAGTGGATGTCGCTCTGCTGTACAGTAGGTTAGAAGTGGGTCACTGTATAATGGACAGTATTAAATTTGAATTCAATGATATAATATCACTGTATAAGAAAAACGATTCTGAGCGGAGACGGTATATCAGTCTATGTATTTGACATATAATATATACTTATCTATGGTATTAAAAAAAAATTGACCTATAATAGGTACCTATAATAAATTCCAAATTAATCATATCATAATATCTATTAGGTACTTATAAGTTATAACGCGTTATACATCAACAAAAAACCGTGGTAAAATCATAGATATATAATAGTATACTTTAGAAGTTTCAAGTACCCACGAATAATATTATACAATCACAACAAAATAACTAAAAGAGTTATCCTAGGTTTTTAATATGTAATTTCGTCCAAATTTGTACTTAAAATGACTATAAAAATAAACTGTTTAAATGTATATTATAGATTTTTTGGTAACAGAATTAATTACTTACGTGCAATCTTGTTTTAAATTTTTAATTCTTAGATACAAAAATTGACATTTTATAAATTTTTAACTACAAATAATTTTTCAATTAAAATTTGATAAATTTTGTCAAAATTTGATCTTTAATGCTTATAAAAAAAA
>NW_021771460.1:968-2051 GCF_005508785.2 Acyrthosiphon pisum | reverse complement strand
GTAATTAAGTGAACATTATACATTATGAGATAGTCAGGGAAATACAACATGTTTACCCACTACCCAGGATTTTGTTGGTACAAATATCTACACATATTCAAGCCACAAAACAAGTATAGGATACCCTTATTTTTCTGTTAAGATTATTGTAATAGGTAGGTATTTATTAAATTTCTATATTATTAAAGATCTTTAAAAATCCTTAATACTCAATACATGCAATTCCTAATTAACTAAATCACTAAATCTAAAAAATTAATATTAGGTAGGTACCTGGCTAATTACAACCAAGATTTTTTTTTATGAGCTATAATTTACCATTTACTTTTTTTTTTTTTTTTGATAAAATCAAACATTTGATTTATGTTGTTTTATATTTGAGATGAACTGGATACTATTATAAATCTTCTGATGGTTGTATTTACACATAAATGTGCATACTCTAGGTATAACTATGCTTATTGTTTAATGATTATAGGACAAACTTGAAAACAATTCCAACATCCCCAAAAATACTTCAATGTTGACAACCGTTTAGCTTAGATTATCCTACCATATACCTACATAAAATTATATTTTTTTTAAAGATTTAATCAAATAAAATATTTATCAGTTATCTATTCAACGTATTTTGGTAACGTGATCCATAACAACCTGGTATTTGGTATACATCCATATTATATAATCATGTAACTATGATATCAGCACGGAGTACGATCCACGATTATAAACGGTTATAGCAAGCGATACTCCACATTATCATAGATATTGTCTATAATATTATCTATAATATTCATTAGTAATCGAAAATCAGTCTAATCAGACAACACTGTTTCCTTCGATGTTCATCAGACAGGACCTGGTATGTAGCGGGGTCGTGGGGATTACACGTGTGTATGGATATGTGACAGTAATGGTCCAATCACTTATAATATGACAATAAGTTATTATAGCGAGTAGGTACAATGGTTATCGCTATTATACTTTGGGTTCGACCGATATCGAGTTTATTACTTTTAGCTTCTGGTCTTTATAATTGATAAGTATTATTATGAGAAGTGCAGCAGTGCCGCAATCACTTTT
>NW_021771460.1:0-181 GCF_005508785.2 Acyrthosiphon pisum | reverse complement strand
ACACAGGCTGTCTGAAACTTGGAACTCATAAATGAACACCAACTAACAAGTGATTCGTATATCGTAAATAGGTTTTTGTCCGAATTAGATGTGGGCACGGGAATAATAATTATATTAGTAAATACTCGCCATACTATTGTCGTAGCGCTGATTCACTGCTGAACGTGATAACTGATAATAA
>NW_021771459.1:17775-27174 GCF_005508785.2 Acyrthosiphon pisum | reverse complement strand
CTTTTAGATTAGCATCAACTAATTCTTAACATTATCCTAAAAGCAATTTAAAATTTAAAAAGCAAATTTTGCCATGAATCAAAGATATGAGCGTGAAATATCGAATAAATTCCATAAAGTAAATATACACAGTCCTGGATCACTGCTGTGGGCTCAGATATTTCATTTTATTATAGAAGTATATTTGAGTCTTATCATTTCATATTTTGTAACTAAAAGATAATTTGTTTTTAGTTTACACAATTTTATGAAAAACAATTTGTATTTTGTTATGCTATTCAGTTACAGGGATTTAGTATCTCTAATAGAGATATTGTTTATTACTTAATATTGTTCTGTTTCCGGTACAATAGGTACCAGACACTATTTATTTAACAGTGAACAGTCAATCATCTAGTATTAATTTCAAAGAATCATCAACAGAAATAACAGTCAGTTATTTCTATTTGAGGGTATATCGTTCATTTTATACTGAACAATTATAATATGTCTATGATAATTTGAGTTTGTTTTAAAATAACTAATACAATTTTAAATTTAAATAAATAATATTTGAATTGTGATAACTGATCATAAAACATTTATAGTTTTGTATAAGATAACCCTATATTATAATAATATACTCTACCAATTAAATGCAGTTTTTTCGTAACTACTTTAAATTTAAATAATTGTATACATATATTTTTTTATTGAACTTAAGTTTGATGACTATGGCCATTAGCTGTTGTAGGGAATAATGAACTGTGATTGGTAAGGTTGGTTAAGGTGTGGTTATGGTTGTTACGTTAGGTAAGCAAACATGTGTATGTGTGGCAAGGTTTTTACTACTACGGACCCGGAACGTCATCTATCCGAGAACGGCATATAAATATATATATACATCAATTAAAAAGCTTAAGAATTATGTATATAAAATAATAGAATATACCTGCATTAATACATTATCAACTATCAAGTACGCATATTATTTTGCTAATATCCCAATGAACAAATTACACAATCCTAAGGTTTTAAATTTTAATATATTATAGCGTATTGGGACAAAAACATCAAACAATGACCATTATTTTATTTTCGTACATTTTTGAATATAATAATTACATACATCACACACTACAATAACTGAATCTGTTAGTTCTTCAGCTTATAATAAGTTTATACCGGTCGGCGGTTTTTATTGATTGTGTATTTGTGTGAAAATAATTACATTTTCTGAACCCGCTGTGAAATGTCGGTAAATAAGTTTGTATATGATGTCAAGAAGCTTGTGATAATTTACATTAAAATTCTTATTAAAAATTGCATAATTATTTTCATTATAATCTGACGTAACATGACGTCTAGATCCTAACTGTTTGTATATATTTTTGGGTGAGTAATAAAATAAATCTGTACGTTAGGTCTTACGAGTTTCGTCATCAATAACAATGATAAATTAGTTTCGAGCGTATAATTTTGGTTTTCACGTAGTTTAAATTGTTATTCATTTTTCAGTCAAAGTGTAAGCTAAATAAAAAAAAAAAGGAAACAAATTATACATCACTTTGTAATCGAGATTTAACGTAGGTAAATTATGTAGTAAAATAACAATGTTTTATTTACATAATATACAATTTATTATCTATAATAATCAATTTAAATTTAAAAGTCAATGAAATATAATTTAAACATTTTTTAAAGTAATTTATGCAATTAATATGGTTTTATGTAATAAAATTTAAATTAATTCCAAGAACATTATTAAGTCCAATTTAAAATTTTGATTGCAGAAATAATAAGTAATAACTATATAATTACAATTTTGTTATTGAATGTAAAAAATTAATCCAATCTTGAAAGTAACAACTAAATAATATATAATTAAATCGGTATCCAACAACACAATACGACAAAACATCGTCGCCATTTTACCGTGTTTTTCACATAATTCAGCAAATTATACTTAGTATAACTGGAAATTTCTTTTTAAATATTTTACTGATAATATTATGATCAATGATGATAATCAAACAAAAGAAATCGATTTAGATTTATTTAAATATTAATTTATTTTTTATCCTACTATTGATGTGTTTGTTGAATTAAATATTTTAATTTTACAATTAAAAACACAATACCTAGTGATTTAAAAGTGTAAATAGTACTGCAAATAATAATTGTTAATTTTTATTCATTTCTGTATCACATTGAGTACCTATTATTTGAACTTTAAGTTTTTAAATAATATATTAAACGCGTTATGTATGAATATTATTAACCAATTCTACACTTATATTATAGTTATTACAATGGATTAAAATGAAAAATAAACAATAGTGTAAAACAAAAAGCACAACGTTTAACAATAGTTACGATTTGCTTTCTAGACGTTCAATAAGTATATTTTCGCATTCCAGTCGACTGTAGATCCATGTTGTATTTTTCCATTAATATGATACTGTCAAAAATGTTTCCTATGCTTACAGCCTACATAGCATCAGCAAGTTAAATACTTAATAATATTAAAATCAATTAAGCCACACGCATAGGCGCAAAAGCGTTTGAGATTTGAGGGGGCTAATAGGGCTAATTAGGTCTTACTTTGATAATATTGAATAAGCTTAAAACAAAATGTAGGAAATGTTTGGGAGGGCTATGGACATTTTTGGAGAGGCTTAGCCCATAAATCCCCCCTCTATTTGCGCCTATGGCCACACGTTAGTGGAACGGCGCTGGTGGTTACCACAACTACCATACTCACGTAAATTTCGCAAACGTTCATAAATCAGCACTATAGGTACGTCAAATATAGCTAAGGACACAGACCAAAGATTTTTCTAGTCCTAAAAATAATAAAACAACACGTGATCAATGTGATTAAAACCTCACGACCAACTGGAAGAGAAAGCTACCAACAAGAAGAAAAAAAAATTCAAAACAAATCACTGTTGTTGAAGTACTGTGTAAAGAAAACAGCCGAAATAACTATCGATATCAATCTCACTTCTTAGGCTATAACTTTTCATATACACGGATGGCTACAACTTTAAAATACGTTCCAGACTCAAATGTCAAAACAAAAACCAAAGATAAATGATGAACCCGTAAGCAATGATATTCTAGTTGTGACTGTGCTGTAGAATAACTGACTGGGAAACAAACATGGACACCAAGCAAAAGGATATCCTTCTGAACGGCTACACAACAAAATTAAAGAATTATTTTTTTCATTTATTATATTTTAAATGTGTCAACATATTACATGTTATTAAAAGTTTCTAAATACAATTAAGAATTTATTTATTGAGTATGGTATAGATGATCAGAAGATATGTGATGCGTGTGTAATTAATTAAGGAGTGGAAGTGATGGGGAATGGGATTTTGTTTATTAGGGATGTTAGAGCAGCTAGGAGGGGGTTTAGGACTAATTTTAACTCGTTAAGGAAATTGGTGACGATTTGCAGAGGTTGACCGGATTGTGGTGTGTTCGCTGTGGCTTAAAGAATTAAAAAATAAATTGTTCGAATATATATATATATATATACACTACCCAAGTAAACTGTCTGCAACAAATTATACGATTATTCATTATTTAAGGCAACTGGATGGATGAAGTGGTCTGCAGCCTAGAGACTATGTACCTCAACATCAAAAAGCAAGTAAGATATATCATTTGTATGTTGTGAACAAAACAAAGCTGAAAGGTTCGAATCCCATCTGTAACGTCAATCAAATTACATAGATTCTGAGCTCTATATAATAGCCAAAATATAGCTATCGAAATATTTCCGTTGAATATAAGTTTGAAAGTAACAATGGTTTAAACAAAGTTAAAAGTTTTCCCACAACAGACTATGATATAATACTAATACGAAATATCGCCTTATTGACATAAAACCCAATCAGTGATAATAAAATCAGATTGTCTTTGTGACTCAAAAATAAAAAAATAATTTTTATATTATTATAGTTGTGAAATTGTAAATACCTAGTGATAGATATATTATGTAAATTTGGTATATTATTACAAATAATAATGTTTAAATGTAATAAACATTACATTTAAATTCAATTTTGGTTTACCAAAACATATTTTAATTACTTTTAAGTAATTTTAAAATCTTTATTTACTTATTTATTCTGAGTTATTATAATATATTTAAGAATATTCGATTATTATGTCATTATACTGTATATAATAAAATTAACATTCGAGGGACTGAACACAAAATGCACTACGTAAAATATACATTACAGAAAACTAATAGATATAAGAATATAATTTATCACATCGTTCATGAATACATAGAATAAACTATCGACAAATATTTTATACACCTAAGTAGCGTGGATCTATAGCAGGAAATAAATACGATTTATGGAATATGTTTAGCAAACTCGATAATTTTGTGCCATTGTACATTTGTATGATATTGCCGTAAGTAATATATTCTGTATAACTGTGTTTTCATTCGGAGCAATATAAAATTAAATTGATCCATTTTCATGAAATATTTATCTTTCTAAGCCGCAATCCGACGATAGGTAGATGTCACCGTCCTCCACGTATCCATTACGTCTAAACCGGATCATACAGAAATATCATTCCCCGTTGGGTATTATGTAAATTCAATTGCCATGCGAATTGAATTTACGATCGCAGACATTTCTTGTACACGATACGATTTGGATGTACCGATAATTGGCAAAAAGCCCGATTTTGAGTTATAATATATTATCCATACAAACAACGTCGTACTAGAGTCTTGAAATTAGTAATATCGTTTATACTATTATGTGCGCACTATATTATAAGTTATAACTATTTTGTGGTTGTGTGAGTGTGTTGTGTTTTTTTATTACAATATTCAGAAAAATCGTTGTTCGCTCGTGTGTGTTATTTAACCGCAATCAGTGCATAGTCGTCGTCGCCATAAGTTAACAAACAACAGCTGTTACGTCAAGTTTGACAAGGCCCGTGTATACGAGAGCTCGACTCGTATATTATACGTCACCGACAGCAGCATGGCACGTCAAGATGTTCACCATGACATTAGATGAAAAGGGTTGGATCCGGTATAAGGTTTAAAACGTAAACATAATTTTATAATAGTGGTACGATTAATGTATAAACTGAAAAAAATATTTTAAACAAAAATATTTATTTTTAATCCTCCTATGCAAATTATATTAAACATGGTTCATGATGACAACGTATAGTTGCCTAATATTGTTATTATGATGATACAGAAAGAATTTAGATGTAGGTACTAGAAAAGTAATTTCATTATTATAGTGACGGAATGCATTGAATGAATAAAAAATAGAATATTTAAGAACTACTATTTGGTTTCTTTTTTATTTGTTATATAGTGGGATTAAATGCCAATCATTTTACAATACTATGTTCCTTTTTTTGTTTCATGGACAGTTTAATGTCGTTGGCCGGTATGTTGTTTATTGTGGGGTGTAACATTGTTCTAGTTGTGAGATACGCTGCCTAAAAAAAAAATACACAGAAAATGGGATAACTTTATCCTTCTATTATAACAGGAAATTGTTTTAACAAGAGCTAGAATTGAACACTATTAATAACCTTAATAACCCACGCTTACCTCGTGATTAAAGATCCAGCACCCATAATAATATGCAATGCCTAATAATTAACTTAACAATTCGTCATATAGGTCTAGAATGCACTGATTAAAAAAAAATTTAAATCCTATGGATTCCAACCAACTTTGAAGAATCCTTCAATGAAGATAACAGCACAAGAGTTCTTAAATTTCTAATTATTAAATTCTAAATTTTTTGACTAATACTAATCTCTATAATATATAAATGTAAAACCTATTCTTAAATTTAAAGAGCACTTATTTTACACGAGGATAATAGCGTTAGTTTCTAAAACATTATTCAATAGTTAAAAACAAAAAGGTAAATTGAATACATATAAATAGTTTTGACACAATTCTATATTAAACGATATAGTTTAGTTTACTAAAGTCTTAAACTAGTGAATGAACTTTCACAATCCAGTATATTTTGATAATGGCCTGGAAAAAATCAATCCTTTTCATCCCTCTACAGCTGAACGATCCAGTATAGTTCTGTTATCAAATATATGTTTACTGTTTCATCACGTGGACAATCCTCGTTTTCGAAAATTAATTTGTTCAGTGAAATTTCACTGACACCCACCACTGTAGAATGCAGGGCTAGAAAACATAAAAATAATTTAATAGTTATTTGTATTAGCATTAAAAATTAACGATTTATTTTACATTGATTTTTACAAACATCAGAAATTTCAAGTAGCAATGATGGTAAAAACAGATGGATCCATCTATATAGGTATCGATACCTAAAAACACCATAAAATAAAACGAGTTGAGATATAAATGGTTAAAAATGCCAAAAGTTAAACCATAGTTTTCCTATTGGTTGCGTAGCGGCGTGTCTATACAACACATTTTGGTAATTTTTTAAGGGCATTATTATTGCGTTTAAAAGAATTTTTTTGACATTTTCGGTTATTTTATAGAGAATTTTTTGATTGTTTTCAGGGATCCAGATCCTACTCATCAATCATCATAATATTATATCTTATAATATACTACGATTGATTATAAAACATATGAAATACTATATTTTAATTTATAATTAATGATAATACTAACTTACACAACCCTAAAGTACCTAAAAATATATAGCATTGCAGAATATAATTGTGATATCATAGATAAATATTGTTTATTATAATAATTATTGTCTAATAAATTATGCTAAAATTTTTTTTTTTGGCACCGAGGTAAAAACAAATATACACATACTTAATAATATATACAGTTTTTGTGCATAGATATCTATAGTTATACCTAACATAAAGCTTAGAATTCTGTAATATATTGTAATCACGATAAATCAGTGTCTTTTGAAAATATTTTTCTGAATAATCATAATTTATAGCATCAACTCAGTATTATTAAACAAACAGGAGACTTAGTGATAAAACATTATAATAGGACGTGTATGTCGTAGGTATCACATAAACTGTATCATCATATTATAAATATCACTATATCTGAACGGCAGATTGGAGTTGCATAGTTATACTAATTATGGTTATGTTCATTATGATAATAATTCATCCCTGAATTTAATTCAGATAGGGTTTAAAATAATTTATAAATTAAAACAACATAATAAAACGTTAGATTGTTTTTTATTTTTGTAAATGATTATTGTGATTCTATGGGTTCAATACCCAAAGTGAATATTGCTCTCCAATCTTTAATTATTTCCCTTCCACTAATATGCATTAGCTATTAAAAACACTATAGCAATAATAACATTTTAGAGAATAAGTCTTGAATAAATATTTATAGATTTAGACATTCCTTATTATGGATAAACTATTCCCTATTCTCAAATCATATTAAATGTGTGTCGAAATACTCTACGACGAGTACTAGTACATTTGTATTCGTGATAAGACTATTGAATTTGGAATACATGATTTTTCAACAATAATAGTTAATACTGTATTTAAATATTTTACATTGGCATATTTTTTGCATCAACATTGTAATTTACCAACTACCTGCATTATTAATTTGTATACCGATATAAGTTTTGTTATCAAGTTGGATTAAATCTTTATAATTCATTTTATATTAATCTTTAAAAAATCATCAACGCTGAAGGTATTTAGTTTTAAAATTGTACAATAACAGTGAAATTTTATAATTTTAAAATTATTGTATAATTATACATACTTATACTTAAATTTTTTTTTGTTTAAATGGTAAAATTTGACTATTTATATAAGTTATAGTGTATCATAAGGGGCAGGACCCGTTTCGTTCATAATAAGCATTTCTCGTTTTGCCCAGATACCCGTTTAGTCGCTTTAAAATTAATTTGGCAATAATTTTTAAACAATATAAGAGATCATTATTTTTACAAAAATAATTTTTGTCATCGCAAAAAAAAAATTAAAAAACTAATATTAAATTATACATTATTATAGTTATTATACAAATTACAAATCATTGTCTAGTAAAAACTATTAAAAAAATCATTGCACAACATTTTAAATAATATTTGAGTTTCATTTATCATTATTCAAAGAAAACCACGAGAGGGTGAGACAATATTTATCACACACTCATAGTTGTAACGATATTTTTAAATAAAATTCAGTTCACTGAAATTTTGGTGCTTTCTGTGGCTGCGTTTTTGTTGTATTGGAAGTTGTGTTTAATGAGGTATTTGATACAATAATAAAATTGGTAACATTTTGTCAATATAGTATTATT
The DNA here is from genome assembly GCF_005508785.2 of Acyrthosiphon pisum. Taxonomy (NCBI): domain Eukaryota; kingdom Metazoa; phylum Arthropoda; class Insecta; order Hemiptera; family Aphididae; genus Acyrthosiphon; species Acyrthosiphon pisum. The sequence continues at coordinate 18,869 of NW_021771459.1, read as the reverse complement.
GTGTTTTACTGTTAGGTTAACACCACGGATACTTTTATTTTATAATTAATTATTATATTACTGTGAATATTAAAGAAAACAGAGTTTATAACGACTATTCATCCATCTACTATATTGGTAAATTTAATCAAAACTATTATATTTTTCGAAACTGATTGATGGATATTTGGTAAATGTGAATCTATAATATATCCATGTCAATACTTACTCGATGAAGTTGAAACTTTATGATTATGAGACAGTACCTCTATTAAACCGTATTAATTCATTGTAATTTATTACGGTCCACGTTTTGGCATGTTTCAAACCATATTTTCCAACGATGCTTATATAAAGTACAGACAATTTATCGAAGAGGAGTTAAAAAAAACACTAATAAAATAAAATATAATTAACCACAATATCAGAATAAAAAAATAATCACTTACTTTCAATCGGTACATATTTAAATTATTATCAAACAATAATTATTAGGACATACTAAAGGTATGCAATGGTTTGTACTGTCATAAGTCATGTCATATTACCCTAAGTTAGTCAAATCCCATTCATAAAAATGAAGTAGATGTAGATTATTATTTAACAGGGACACAAATTAAATCAATATCGAAAGAATTCTAATTTGTGCGGTTTATCTGTTTATGTTTTAATTAACTTCTACCTAAAAAATGATTTATCCAACTACAACAAAATTAATCAATTGACATTCCTTTTACATAATAATATACATTAATACGTATCTATCTACGGCATCTATCTGCCATCGTCTGTAGACCACGTTTATACTATACGTATATTCAATACATATTGTTGTAAATAACAAAAATATTTTAATAAATATATGCATTTATCTCGTCAGTTGGGAAGTGTGGAAGTTGTAGTTTAATTTGCCTTTTCATCTGTGGGGCTTAATATTGTTAGTATTATCGATTTTTATTTTTTTTCACAATCTATAATTAGTTTAAAATGTATATAGTTGATGGTTGATGAATGGTTAGTAAAATGGGACGTGGGTAAAATAATATACACATTGAATATACCACACATATGGCATTTTTTTTCCCAAATTATCATTCTATTAATGTGACGGATTT
>NW_021771459.1:0-736 GCF_005508785.2 Acyrthosiphon pisum | reverse complement strand
TTACTTTTCATGATTATATCATATTTGTTTGTGATGTTTTTAGGCTATTCAAAATGGTCAAACGCTGCGCGCTATGTGGAGTTGTGGACAACATCGATGACGTTTCCGTACACAGGTATTTCACACAACACGTTAAATATCAATTTATTATAATAAATTATGTGTCGCCTCTTAGATTTCCAATCGCCGTACAACGTCGTCTTCAGTGGGTGGCATTTGTGGTGGACCAAGGTTTTCCTGTGAACCGCAGATCTCAGCTGTGTTCGAGGCATTTCGTCCCCGGTATCGACTACGCTGTGGGAAACCCGCTGCGCCGCCGTTTGAGGCCCGCAGCAGTGCCGTCTTTGGTGAGTATATTCATTGCAGTGCACCATGTCTGTATGCCCGTCTGGCTGGACTTCTAATACTAATACTGTTGTGTACTCTCATGGGTTTAATGTACCTACTGTAGTAGTAGTAATTTGGGTGTTCTGAGTTAAATTTTACGGGGAGATGAAAAAAGTTCAAGGGGGAAAGTCCCCCTTGCAGCACATTCGATCACCGTATAGGTAAAAATTCTAAAAGGTGGGTTGGGGCTTCTGAGTTAAATTTTACGGGGAGACGAAAAAAGTTCAAGGGGGAAAGTCCTCCTTGCAGCACATTCGATCACCGTATAGGTAAAAATTCTAAAAGTATGGTTGGGTGTTCTGAGTCAAATTTTACGGGGAGACGAAAAAAGTTCAAGGAGGAAAGTCCT
>NW_021771458.1:7853-9588 GCF_005508785.2 Acyrthosiphon pisum | reverse complement strand
TTAATTTTAATTTCTTCCAAATTGTTGTAAGTATGTGGTAATATTAGAGTTTAATGTTTTACTTTTTGATATGCCTAATTCTTTGTCTTAATTAGTTTGAATAAAATTATATTTTTGTAAATTCAAAAGCAGTCATTTGGTGATATGGGGCTATCATTATCCAAAGTTGAATGTACCCGTTACCCTGATAACTATTTTCCTTGTCTACAAACATACATAAAGTTCTATTTGGGAGCTATGTTCCCCTGATGACCTGTGTTTATAATGTGTAATGACCGAATTTTTTTTGTCAATTTATTTGTGTACCATTGAATAATATAAAATATAAATAATTGTTATAAACATGAAAATTTTAAATTTTTTTCAAGTTAATAATTAATATTGTAAATACAACTGTCCATGTGTAAGTTTTTTACTTATGATTGAATTGGAAAATATTAAATTGTATAGGAGTAACATACATTGTTTCATGTTTGATTTTGTTTTTAAATAAAAATATATTAAGTAAGTACCTAAATGTGTAAAATTAAATTACGATTCCATCTAAGTTGTGTGTGTTTTTAGGTACTCAAATAGTTTGGTTAATACTTTAGGCTAACTGTATGATAAGAAGTGGAATATTAAAAAAAAAAATATATATATATAAAACATGCCAAAGAACCTACCGCAGGCTATTACATACCAAAACATGTATTGGCATTATCTGTATAGGTTAAATATAAGTCTTAAGTCCAAGCATTAACTATGACAATTCAACATTTCACACATGTGTAGACGATAATATTGTTCATAATTTGTCTCCTGTTATTTTACCATTAGGTACAATATTAATACAACACAATTTACACTAAAAGAGAAACGAAAAAAAATTTCACAAATTAAAATGAAAAGATGGATATGACTTACATAATTCCATATACAATTATGCAAAGAAAGTTTACTAGACCAAAACCGAGAATTACTTCATCAATAATATAGTAAAATGTAAGGATAATAGTATACCTATATTATACCTACTAATAATTAATGAAGTAATAATATACTACCTATAGTTACTATATTTTGTAATCTTGATTCATCTATTTAGTAAAAAAATATCCTAGCAGTAAAATAATAGGTTGTATCAGTGGCGGCTCGTCAGGTGAGGCAAGTGAGGCTCAGCCTCAGCTAACTCTTGTAAAGAAAAAGGAAATACATACTATAATTATTAATTATAGTTATTTAATTATATCATTTTAACAAGATTGTGACCAACACAATCATACTTTTATAAAAGAATATGAATATAGACAGTATGAATATACGATATACTATTTTTGCATTATGTAACTGATTTTTTTTTCTTGTATTATATTGGTGAATGCCACTTGAACCACGGATCTTTACCCTAGTGAGGCGACCGGGCGCGTATCTTTTAGGAAATCGATTGAATCGTTAATCACATTATAATTCCCAATTCAAGAGGTTATCACCAGCACAATCATATATAGACCAGTATAGTTAATTTGGTAATATTTTTTTTATGAAAGAATATAATTTATTGTTACTTTAAATATTCGTTTTGTATTTCTTATAAATATGCAAAGGTGGGCATTAACTAGTTAAAAAGTTAAAGTTAAGTTAAAAAGTTAATTTTTTTTAACTTTATAACTTAACTGGTTGGTTTATTTTCTAATCAACTTATGAACTTAACTAATTTAATTTACAGTTGAAATAACTTGGCTTTTCTCAGTTT
>NW_021771458.1:6923-7753 GCF_005508785.2 Acyrthosiphon pisum | reverse complement strand
ATTTAAAAAAATCCATCAAGTTAAAACATTTTGAAATTTTTCGTTTATACGTAAATATTACTATGTCAGTATAAATTAAAAATAATCCAATACAAAAACACAAACATTTCTGTTCCTTTTCTTGACAACATAATTTTGTGTATATTCATACATTAAGTTCTAAATTATATATTATGCGAGTTGCAATTATAAATGTTTTTAAAAAATTAATCATTTTAAATTATAAATTCACAATTGTTATGTTTCAATGCTATATAACTTCTATTATTCAATTACTATATGATATAAAAAAAATATATTTTTTAAATTATTAATTTGAGATGAATATAGCTTAAATTAGTAAATAATAGTAAGGTAGAATATAAAAGGGTATACAGTGTACATTATGATAAAAGTTCAATAAAATTGTTTTTTATATTCATAAATTAGAAACTAAAAAGACACATTCACTCTTTATGTGATTAACATACTAATTTAAAAAAAATAGATTAACTTTTTTTAAACTGAGTTAAGGCGCCCGGTGCCAATGTGATTTTGACCTCAAAAACACGGTTTACGGGAATAATGATCCTGTAGAGTTAACCAAATTTGATAATTTTTTTTTTATTAATAGAGGAGAATATTCTACAGCCCGCATCGAATTCCTTTTTTCGATATTTTCATCTCAAACTTAATTATAAGTCTTTAAAAAAAAGACAATTTTTAGCTTATAAATTATTTTATACTATTATTTAAAATAAAATACAAAATCAGAGATCGATGTGGGCTGTAGGAAGTCTTCTTCTTTCAGATAAAAAAATACTCATCAAAATCCGACAATTCTATAAAGC
>NW_021771458.1:4638-6873 GCF_005508785.2 Acyrthosiphon pisum | reverse complement strand
AGTGGAGGCGACCGAACACGTTTTTTTTTTAGATAATTGATTAAATATACTCAATAAGTCTTCCGATTCCCTATAAGCTTTATATTTCGTAGACGGGATAATACAAAAAAAAAAAAAAAATAAGAAATTTAAGAGAGACTGTGTGAAGTGAGAAAATATTGTGCAGCCATAAAACAAGTGGTTCACACAGTGACCAAAGAAAATACAAAAAGTAAATTTAATACAACATTTATTTGTTCCATACAAATAAAATATATTTAAACAAACTCCATATATAAGGAATGATGAATGAATTCAATAATGTATGACTTAACTAATATTATAGTTCTAGCTGACAGAAGTATGTACCTATTTTGGGGGTTCCGAGTCATATTTACAGGAGATGAAAAAAAGTCCAAATGCAGATTACTGCCACACGTTGAACAATAATTATCGTGTACCTACACTGTACACAGAACACTTTGTGTGTGAGTTCTTTTTTCTGTTATCCATTCGTATCAAATAATATCTAAAATGCACTACCATTTCCCCAGTCTTGGGTAAAATACTTTTGAAAAGTATTTGGAATAAATACTTGAATACTTATGAAAAATAGTATTCCGAATATGTATTCGAATACTTGATAAATATAATATTCCGAATACTTAAAAATATTTTTGGTTAATATATGAAACGATACCAGTTATAATTTTGATATTGTATGATATAGATATTATTGATTCCAAATTTCCAATTCATAAAATATAAATTTTGTATTTTTGTTTTAAATCAAATGCAAGGGAATAACATGCAAATCAAACAATTTAATTTTCATACCATAAAAGTATTCCGAATAAAGTATTCAGAATACATTACAAATACTTTTGGAAATAGTATTCTAAAAGTATTCGGCATACTTAAAAAGTATTCAGAATACAGTATTCGGAATACTATATTTGGAATACTACCCAAGACTGCATTTCCCAATCCTAAAATTGGGATTTATAAGTATTATTGTAATAATATATTTATTTTAAAAAATAATTAAATAAATATATTTTTAGAAAATTTATGTATTAAATTATATTAATATCATAGACCAAATCAGTAAATTAGAACATCAATCTATGGATAACGAGAAGAGTGCAAAATAAGACATATTAAACATTTAAATAAAAAATTATAACTTGTTTTAAATTAAATAAATATAAGCAAATTGAAGTATAATAATTATGTACATCGCATGTCGATAAAATCACAAATTATTTTTCTTACAAAAATGTCGATTATCTATCTATACTCTATAGCTTCATTATCATGATACTAGATATACCTATGTTACATATATCGTTCGTCGTACTTTTCAAGGTCGTATTTAAATTATACACAACACAGTTAATTGTGATTAGATTAAGTACATATCATTCAAGGTTTATAGATAATAATGTAATATTAATAATAATATTATCTATAAACCTTGAATATCATTATACATATTTAACAATAGCAAATACATATATTATCAAATCTATAGAATTTGGTAATAGTTAATCGATATTTTAGTAAAGTTTTTACGAATTCATAAATTTAACAAAATGTTAATATTTCAATTATATTTGTACATATACTTCTCAGTTAAAAATGTTAGGTACCTACCCACTTAAAATATTACACTGACATAATATTTTTTATTTTAAGTCGAAACATTTAAGTAATAGGGAGAGATAATATGACAGTAAACAGAGAATCCAATACAGGTACGTTCAGTAGCGACTATCCTCAAATAAAAAAGCTTCCCAAAGTTACATATATTTCCAAGGGGCTATACGAATTTACTGAAAGTGTAAACCAATTATATAATTGCATACGAGTCTGCAATGAAGTACCACATTTTATGTCTTTGCAGTTTGCTGTCCTTGCTATCATATGTAGTACATACCTAGGTAATCTACTGTAGAGTCTGAACATAGGGACGTTCCGATACTACCGACCACGATGTAGGTAAAACGGTGTAGTCACTATCAATTGTACGTATGAGAAATAAGTGAGTACCGTTTTTACGGCAGTTTAGTTACACAATTGTCCACCAGGAAGCGCTAAGAAAGCCGGTTTCGGAAATATTTTATAAGCAATAATATGGTCTATTTCAGTATATTTGTTTTGAATAATAAACATATTATTAACATATTGATGAACATTGCTTATTTATATTTTATTATCCTATAGTACCACAGTACCACACTACCTATAGTAGAA
>NW_021771458.1:2369-3502 GCF_005508785.2 Acyrthosiphon pisum | reverse complement strand
AAACAAATAAATTTTTAAAAGCTACATAACAACTAATACAGGTATTCTGGTATAAACATGAACGTTTTAAAATTATTATCTTGCAGGACTTACTATCTGTATGGAATAATAAAATACCGCGGAAAGATAGGAACTTATCCATAAAAGATGTAGTTTGCGGCTTACATTTTAAAGAAGATGATTTTTTAAAATATGAGTGTAAAATGCGTGATGGGTCAATTAAATATATTGAACGAATACGTCCGGCATTGAGAGAAAATGCTATTCCGACAATATTTTTAGGATTACCAGAACGATTTTCAAATGTAGGGATATTTTTATATTTTTTAAATTAAAGATTAAACAAAGAAAATACTAGTTGTACATAATATTATGTATCTACCCCCATATCTACAAGGTATCTGTATGTCCCTGGGTTGTTTTTTAGTTTAATCAACAGTAAAAATATATTAACATTGTTAGATTTATTAAGCTATTTTTAAGGAAAAAATAACAAAGAAAAAGGTAACTAATTAGGTAAAAAAGTAATGCATTTATTTACCAATGCAAATTGTTCTTCCAGTCAAAGTGAGAGGAATAAAGAATCCTTCAATTCTTCAATCCAGTTTTTATTTTTACGTCAATAGTACCTATTAAATAGTATAATAAATTATAATACTATAAGGTGAACATTTGATTATATTAAATTATAAATTTGAATGAATATTGAATACTGAAGTATGAAATTTTAAAACTTTACCGCGGATAATACGCAAAAAGGCATTAAATGCATTACAAATACGGCCTCTCTATTATAGCAGCCGGTTGTTGATCGGCCTTTTTAGCGCTACCTGGCGGAAGGCGCACTAACCAAAGTGCCGTCTGATTTGGACTCACTTCTCGGCTCGAGTGACTACACCGTTTTACCTACATCGTGCTACCGACACTAGTAAAGTATCGATACTTTGGTTGGTCTTTGGTTAATTTATACCACTATCAGTTACGTTGACAACCAGCTCAAACAGTAAAGCCGGATTCACAGCTGCGTCGTGTGTCGTGTCGTGTCAATCAAATCGTATTGTGATTGGATATTACTTTTTTGGTATCATGTAATAACCAAGTTGCAACCGAGTATACCAGGAATTGACTACTGC
>NW_021771458.1:1012-2319 GCF_005508785.2 Acyrthosiphon pisum | reverse complement strand
AGTCAGTCCGTCGATTACCATTGTAACTTTTTTGTGTAGTTGCATTGATTTATTTTTTCGATTTATTTCCGGTATATAATTCAAGTTCTACTATTTTTATTTGAATATGGATAAAAAGAGATGAAAAGTTGAAACTGAAAACAGACAATTTTTGCTTGAGTGGACGTATCAGTATTGTTTTATTTTACCGGATCGGGCAGGGGCCTTGCCAGTTTGTTTAATTTGCCACCAGACATTAGCTGTGATGTGTGTTTAAATTTTTCAATTGTTTGTGGTATTAATTATGTTCTTAATGTTTAAAAACAATAACAAATAATAAATAAAAAAATAATGTTCTCATTACATCCAATTTTAAAATAATACCTACCTATATTGTCCTATTATATGTTGAAAATATGTACTTAGAATTTTAATGGCCCTCGAAAAATTTTCAGATTCCTAATGTGGCCATCCAAAAATATTAATTGGTGACCCCTGTAATAGACTATGATCAATAAACAATTGATTAACACATATTTTACAGGTTTAAATTTAAAGAAAAATATTATTTGTGTAACTAAACTTTAATAGTTAATAGACTATATAAATTCAAAACATTTATATCTACTTAATATTTTTTTTCATTTATTTATATATTAAAATAATTTTATATAAAATACATTTTAAAACTATAATATTATTATCTTAATATACTTGTTCAATTTTATCGATTTCATCTCCACTTCTTATTAAACTTAACATTTGTTTTTTGGCCTCAAAACATAAAATACCTACAGCTGTAGCAGAATTTAAGCTTTCTATTCCATTTTCAAGTGGAATATTTAAGCGGATACCTTTTCTTGATCTAGCGAACTCGTACCCTTCATCACTCAATCCATGTGTCTCACCTCCAATAATGAGTATCAAAGGAGTTATTTTACAGTAATCTATTTCATAGTAAGGAGCTATTGGTAATTCAATTGGAGCTGTTTTTCTAAAAACATTTACATTTGTGTTTTCATTGATATTTGAATAATCAATATTGCCCACATAGTTGTTATCGGCTAAACAGACTTGACCTTTGATATTTTCCAAAAAGCTCCAGCTGACATCTGATATTATTTTCATTCTGAAATGTGCACCACAACCGGCTCTCAATACTTTATCTCCCCACAAATTAGTACAGCCTAAATAACAAAAATTATTGGTTTTGAAATATAATACAAAGTATAAAATGTAAGACTATTGGAGTTAGGAACAAATTATTGTTGTCTCGGTCTTTGATATGACGTACAACTAAGTAAAAGCTAGCAGTTTTCCGTCCATTA
>NW_021771458.1:0-962 GCF_005508785.2 Acyrthosiphon pisum | reverse complement strand
TGTTACAAATAGCAGTTGAAAAATATTAAAAATATATAGGCACAATTTTTTTTTATAAGCATTTAAAGATCAAATTTTGAAAAAATGTATCAAATTTAAGATTCAATAATTATTTTGTAGTTAAAAATTTATAAAATGTTCAATTTTTGTATCTAAGAATTGAAAATTTAAAACAAGATTCCACGTAAGTAATTTATTCTGTTACCAAAAAATCTAAAAAATACATTTACACAGTTTATTTTTATAGTCATTTTAAGTACAAATTTGGACGAAATTACATATTAAAAACCTAGGATAACTATTTTAGTTATTTTGTTGTGATTGTATAATATTATTCGTGGGTACTTGAAACTTCTAAAGTATACTGTTATATATCTATGATAGTACCACGGTTTTTTGTTGATGTATATCGCGTTATAAGTACCTAATAGATATTATGATATGATTAATTTGGAATTTATTATAGGTACCTATTATAGGTCAATTTTTTTTTAATACCATAGATAAGTATATAATATATCTTATAGGTACCTAGACTGATATACCGTCTCCGCTCAGAATCGTTTTTCTTATACAGTGATATTATATCATTGAATTCAAATTTAATACCATCCATTATACAGTGACCCACTTCTAACCTACTGTACAGCAGAGCGACATCCACTTACCCACCTTTTTTTCTTTTATATATTCCTGATGCCATATACTTTTTGACAAAAAAATTTTGTTGCTTTAAGTTTTTACGTATTATGTTACATTTTAGACAGCTTAGACCTTAGTCATAAGTATAAAGACAATTTTGAGCTCTCCCCACCCCCAATAAAACATTTCTGGATTCACCACTAGTACATGGTATTACATTACAAGCATATGGCAATTACTTTTTATTTGAAAATAATAAGTTTTACTTATTTTATTTACTGTAAAAGATTGAGGCATTGACCCTAACAATGACTATAGTC
>NW_021771457.1:36760-41282 GCF_005508785.2 Acyrthosiphon pisum | reverse complement strand
TGTTGCATATAAATCCTAACCCTGGTCATGACTTAAAAAAAAAATTAACTTTTTTTCAACTGAGTTAAGTTAATTTTATTTTCAATTTTAACTTTCAACTTAACTAGTTAAATTTTATTTTTTTGTTAACTTTTAACTTAACTGAATGTAATTTAATTGAATTAATTTAACTTTCCACAGTTAATTATTTTCATTAACTTGCCCACCATTGCTTTATAGCAATATAAAAATTTACATCATAGGCTGTACAATATAATATTATGCGGGTATACACTATACAGAAGTGTATGTTGGATATTATTGTAATTATTTTTGACCACCAAATTAATTTTTCCAAAACAAATTATACATAAAAACCTTATATTATAAAAATAAAAATAAAAATCAAGGATTACAGAATCATTAAAACTATACTTAAATTTAAATTCGATCTACAATCAAAGTTTAAAATGAATATTTAATACAAATTAACATGTATATTTATATTACGAATGTGGACTTCTCCTTCTCCTTTTAAATTACTAAATAATATTGATGTATATAATCTTAGTACCATTATTGTAAATTTGGTATTGTTGTTGTATAGATCATAATATGTATTATAATATGTGCGATGCACTTTAATATTGTTAAAAGGCTCAGCCGATCAAATCTTAAAAAGTAAAATAAAATATATTATAAACACAACATTTCCGGCAAAAATTAAATCAACCCATTATACACTTAATAGTAAAATAAATATTACTTTAATGGCAATAAAAAAATTCAAATCATGGGCTGACCTATATACTATGTATTTACAATGTGGCATTTTCGTGATGCACAGTCCTTATTACTCTGTAACTTTTAATTATATACATATATTAATGCATTAATTATTCAACCATGATTAGTTTGTTCCCAATGAACCGGGGACTAGAAACTAGAAAGTAGAGTAAACGTTTCAATACGTTTAGCATACTAGCAAGCCCAACTTTTTCCACGCTTAGACATTTAGGGCAACAAATAACCAGACTACAATTTTAATCATAACCTTGAGAAAATGATTGACCAAATATTTATGAAATGCTAATTAGTAACCACCACATTAATAATTATAAATATCTAGTTAAATATACTCAAAATTTAATGAATATTATGTCATATTTAAATATTGTATAAGCTCTAAAATTATTAAAGAAATACAAATCAAGGGTTACAGAATCATTAAATCTATACTTCAATTTAAAATCAATATATATAATCAAAGGTTAAAATAAAAATTAAATAGATACAATATGACTTATATATTTATATTAAAATTCAAGAAGTACATATTATGATAACACCGTACACGTCAATATAGATAACATTTTAAGTTCTTATATTATATCTCATACATTGTTGTCAAAATATTATATAAATGTATTACTTTATAGCAATATAAAAATTTACATCATAGGCTGTACTATATAATATGATGCGGGTATACACTATACAGAAGTGTATATTGGATATTATTGTAATTATTTTTGACCACCAAATTAATTTTTCCAAAACAAATTATACATAAAAACCTTTCCCCGTGACTCAACCGATACATTAGTGAAAGCCGTGAGGGATACTTTATTGAAGTTTTAGTGGGATCTCTAATTTATTCTAGTAATAAATATAGCCTATGTTACTCGGGGATAATGTAGCATTTTAATCGTGAAAGAATTTTTGAAATCGGTCCAGAAGTTTTTTAGTTTATTCGTTGCAAACAAGTATACAAATCTTTTCTCTTTTATTAATTATGTTAGTGCCTATATGAAGGTAACTTATTTTTTAAAAAAAACCGTTTTTTATAAAGGGGCGAATGGACATAATAATTCAAAACGCTGAAATGTAAATATTTTGATGTGCCTATATCATATTTTATATTTATATTTATGTTGAGTGGGTTTCTGTAAAAACTGAGGAAGGACTATCGATTCAGTGAATATTTGTAGACAGTTTCATCGGATGAAAAATTGACTACAATGTGTAAGACTTTAAGTATTGTACACGTAACAAAATAATACATCATATTTTAATATAGGCTTCGGCAGTTCTTATTCGTACACGCGGAAAATATTAACTTCATAATAGCGTATACGATTGTTGTAATATTCTACGTGTATAATACATTATTATATTAAACATTTACTAAAATAATATATTATATTTTGACCTTGTATAACGAAATTGTAGGTACTGGGATATTAAACACAAACTCTTATGGTGGTTTACAACAATTGCCGGTATCGAAAAATATGCAGATATTATTATGTAAACACACTAGGTATACAAAAACAATTTAACATGTGGTCCAAACTACAAAAGAAAAATAAAACCAGCACTATTACGACTAAGTTGCGATGAAAATGTGTTAAATGTTCACACATAGTAATTCACATTGCGGGGCCCTAGTAAGGTTATAGTTAACAATATCGTGTCGAAAGAAGTTTATGAATTCTCCACCCCATAATAATATATATAAAATAATTGTTATATTTATTACCAAAATATGCCATGATGGATTTTAATTGCATTTGAAGGGAAAAAATATTTTGAATCAAAACGCTACACAACCTTTGTGTTTATCGTTTTTTTTATAACTAAACAGAACCAGTTTTACACTGTTATTTTTGATATTGGGATGAATTGTCCTATCGGCATAAAAATAAAGATAAATGATAGGCACATAAAAATATTTACATTGCAGCGTTATGAATTGTTATGTCCATTCGCCCTATGTTGTACATTTGTAAGACGGAGACAACTCATACGGGTATCCCGTCCTCTTAACAGACATTAACCGACAACACCGAGATGTGCAATAAATTTATGATTTTAAAATACTCATAACTCTATTCAAATTAAAATATAATAAAAAGCCTACAAGATAATCTAGAAAATAATATTACCTTTAAATGTTATGAGAGTAAATTCACTCTAACTTTTAGACTAACGGAGCTAAACGTGATCTGCTGAGCGTAAATGTTGCCATGTAATGCACTTGTAAGATGGAGATAACACATTTGGGTGGCACGTCCTCTTATCAATATTAAATAAAGTTCTAATATTAGTAAATAGTATTGTAATCCGATTTTTGTTTTATCTAACTCTCCAATTCCTAAAAACAGGTTTAAAACTAAATATCATAGTCTTTAAATGGAAATCATTATATCAATAACATATACTGGTTTCTGGTAAATACAACAATAATTCCAATGGACAAAACAAAAAGTCGTCCGAAATATTTATAAATTATAATTTATATTGCCGTATTCGTTATAAATACAAGCAAACGTATGAGAATACAAATAATAACATTATCGAAATAAATATGGAAACAATTTTTGGTAGGTATTATCACGGACTAAGATATAAGATATAAGATATCTTAGTCCGTGGGCATTATACTATTATCATAATTCATTGATTTTATTTTAATGATAGGCTATTATGGTACTAAAATATAATAAGTCTAACTAGGGTCTAGGATAGAAGACTTACAGTAAAATGTATACTACTAATAATAATTAATATCTTCTCTAGACTCTAACAAGTTCAGTATAATTTAAAGTTTATGAGTTATAACTATAGCTTATAAGTTTCTGCCAACAATGAAATATAATAATAATTTTAAGTTTTATGTTTGCACAGTGCTAAGCGTCTTGGTAAATGTCCGTACAAATCAAAATACTAGGGCAATTGATGAATTATGAATGTTATGACCAGGGCTAGGATTTATATGCAATAAAAAATTGTAAAATATGCATTTTATATACCAAAATATGCAAAAATATGCATTTAATTTTTTATAAGATAAACACTAAAATATAGTTACAAAAAAAATATTTATTTATTAAAATACATCAAAGATAGGCTGTTTGTCTTAAAATAATATAACTTAGAAATAAAATAAAATGTATAATTCACATTAACTACGAGCGTGTTACATGAAATAAAATTTATATTTCATGAAAAAACCAAGTTTTACGAAATATACTATAAAACATGCACTTTTTACATTCTTATAATCGAAATATGCAATAATATGCATTTTATCCGAAAAATATGTAAAAACGTGCAAAATAAAAATACCACCATTTATCTCATCATGAGTTGATTCGTGGACATTACTGACAAATTCAATAATCACAAGTAGCAAAAAAAACATGCTGTTGCATATAAATCCTAACCCTGGTCATGACTTAAAAAAAAAATTAACTTTTTTTCAACTGAGTTAAGTTAATTTTATTTTCAATTTTAACTTTCAACTTAACTAGTTAAATTTTATTTTTTTGTTAACTTTTAACTCAACTGAAGGTAATTTAATTGAATTAATTTAACTTTCCACAGTTAATTATTTTCATTAACTTGCCCACCATTGCTTTATAGCAATATAAAAATTTACATCATAGGCTGTACAATATAATATTATGCGGGTATACACTATACAGAAGTGTATGTTGGATATTATTGTAATTATTTTTGACCACCAAATTAATTTTTC
>NW_021771457.1:35483-36660 GCF_005508785.2 Acyrthosiphon pisum | reverse complement strand
CAAAACAAATTATACATAAAAACCTTATATTATAATATAACCTTATATTATAAAAATAAAAATAAAAATCAAGGATTACAGAATCATTAAAACTATACTTAAATTTAAATTCGATCTACAATCAAAGTTTAAAATGAATATTTAATACAAATTAACATGTATATTTATATTACGAATGTGGACTTCTCCTTCTCCTTTTAAATTACTAAATAATATTGATGTATATAATCTTAGTACCATTATTGTAAATTTGGTATTGTTGTTGTATAGATCATAATATGTATTATAATATGTGCGATGCACTTTAATATTGTTAAAAGGCTCAGCCGATCAAATCTTAAAAAGTAAAATAAAATATATTATAAACACAACATTTCCGGCAAAAATTAAATCAACCCATTATACACTTAATAGTAAAATAAATATTACTTTAATGGCAATAAAAAAATTCAAATCATGGGCTGACCTATATACTATGTATTTACAATGTGGCATTTTCGTGATGCACAGTCCTTATTACTCTGTAACTTTTAATTATATACATATATCAATGCATTAATTATTCAACCATGATTAGTTTGTTCCCAATGAACCGGGGACTAGAAACTAGAAAGTAGAGTAAACGTTTCAATACGTTTAGCATACTAGCAAGCCCAACTTTTTCCACGCTTAGACATTTAGGGCAACAAATAACCAGACTACAATTTTAATCATAACCTTGAGAAAATGATTGACCAAATATTTATGAAATGCTAATTAGTAACCACCACATTAATAATTATAAATATCTAGTTAAATATACTCAAAATTTAATGAATATTATGTCATATTTAAATATTGTATAAGCTCTAAAATTATTAAAGAAATACAAATCAAGGGTTACAGAATCATTAAATCTATACTTCAATTTAAAATCAATATATATAATCAAAGGTTAAAATAAAAATTAAATAGATACAATATGACTTATATATTTATATTAAAATTCAAGAAGTACATATTATGATAACACCGTACACGTCAATATAGATAACATTTTAAGTTCTTATATTATATCTCATACATTGTTGTCAAAATATTATATAAATGTATTACTTTATAGCAATATAAAAATTTACATCATAGGCTGTACTATATAATATGATGCGGGTATACACTATACAGAAGTGTATATTGG
>NW_021771457.1:33676-35433 GCF_005508785.2 Acyrthosiphon pisum | reverse complement strand
ATTATTATTATTATTATTTTTTTTTTAATAATTGAACGTGTTAATTACCATACTATATAGAGTATAGAATATAGATAAATTAAAAAGTACCTTCTACTTTATTTATTTTAGACTGATGATGTCCCCACTGTCCAAACACAAGTAACTAACGAAACTAACGAAACAATTGAGGTTGAAAACAACGATATTAGTTACTGTTTAAATAAAAATGTGTGTGATGAACTAAAATTAAAATTTTTAACTTCTCCTTGGATGCCAGATAAAAATTATGTATTTCCAACATCCACAACTTCAAAAAAAAATCTAAAATTTCAATTTCACTGGTTTGAACGTTTTCCGTGGCTTGTTTACTCTACAATTGATAATGGTGGTGCCCTATGTAAATACTGTGTAATATTTGGTCAAGAATTCGGAGGCAAAGGCAATAATCAAAAACTTTCCTCTTTAGTATTCAAAATTTTTAATAATTGGAAACATGCAATTGAAGTATTTAGTGAACATTCTAAAAAAGATTTTCATAAAACCAATGTTTTACGAGGTGATCATTTTATAGCTATCTATTCTAAAAATCAGCAAAATATTGCGCAAAAATTAGATTCAGCGCGTGCTGCACAAATAAGTTTAAATCGAAAAAGATTAATACCTATAATTGAAACTATAATTTTATGTGGCCGGCAAGAAATAGCTTTTCGTGGTACTAATGATTCCGGACCACTTTCATCAAAAGATGTCGAACCCGAACAAAATGATGGAAATTTTCGTGCTTTATTGCGAATGCGTGTTTCATGTGGCGATAAAAACTTAATTGACCACTTTGAAAATAATAAATTAAATGCTTTTTATTTAAGTCCTCTAATACAAAATAATTTTATTGAAATTTGCGGAAAAATTATACAGGAACAAATAGTAGAAAAAATAAACAAATCAAAGTGTTTTTCCGTATTGGTTGATGAGACAACTGATATATCTTGCTTTGAACAGTTATCATTATGTGTGCGGTATTTGGAGCAAAGTATAGATGCTAAAAATGATATTACATATGTACTAAAAGAAGATTTTTTACAATTTATACCAGTATATTCTACAACAGGACAAAATTTGGCAACAGTAATTTTAGAAAATTTAAAAAGGCTCGGTGTTAATAGTCGGTACATGTTAGGACAAGGGTATGACGGCGCAGCATCTATGAGTGGAAATTTCAAAGGCGTACAATCTGTGATACGTGAAAAACACCCTGCCGCCCTGTACGTTCATTGTAGCGCACATTCTTTAAATTTAGCACTAGCACATTCTTCGAATATTCATTACATTCGTAATTGTATCGGAACAATTAAATCAGTAGGTAATTTCATTAAGGTTTCTGCTAGACGAACTGAGTTGTTAAAAAATAAAATTAAAGAATTTATTCCCGAAAAAAAATGGACTAAATTAACATCTATGTGTGAAACTCGATGGGTCGAAAACCACGATGGAATGATTCGATTTTTAGATATATATAAACCTATTGTCGACACTTTAGATGAACTCCAATTATTTCATGATATTGAAACATCATCAAAAGCACTAAATCTATATCGTAGCATAACAACTAGTGAATTTGTTATTAGTTTAGTGACAGCTAACACACTATTTTCATTAACATTACCTTTATGTAAATCATTACAATCAGTAACATGTGATTTAAGTGAAGCAGTGACATTTGTCGAAACTGTTTTGAATGAAGTTGAAGACATGCGAATCAATATAAACCAAACATT
>NW_021771457.1:7512-33626 GCF_005508785.2 Acyrthosiphon pisum | reverse complement strand
GCTATGCCACGTATTGGATGTGGACGGGACCAACTCAATTGGGACAAGGTCAAAGCCATGATAAAATATGTATTTAAAGGATCACGAATAAAAATAGTAATTTACAGTCACCAGAGTTGTAGCCCCGAAGAGAAACTTAAAATTCTCGAAGAATTTCATAATGGAGTGCTAGGAGACCACCAAGGGATCTCCAGGACAATAAGGAGGATCAAGATGCAACATTCCTGGAAGGGACTCAAGGCAGATGTAATAGAATTTATCAAGAAATGTCAATCTTGCCAGGTCAACAAAGCCAGCAATCACACCGTGAAACAACCTATGGTCATCACGACTACAGCCAGAGCTCCATTCGAGAAAATATTCATGGACATAGTCGGACCAATCACCACATCCTATAAAAACAACTCCTACATCCTCACTATACAAAACGACCTAACCAAATATTCACTTGCCATACCGATACCTAGGCACGACGCCAATACAATAGCTAAAGAGTTTGTCGAAAAATTCGTATGTTTCCACGGAGCGCCTAAATCCATCGTAAGCGACCAAGGCTCTGACTTCTTGAGCAAAGTGTTCACGTCATGTTGTAAGCTACTAAAGATAGAAAAGTTTCACACCACCGCGTATCATCCACAAGCGGATGGGGCGCTGGAACGGAGTCATAGGACGCTGGCAGAATACTTACGTCACTATGTGGACAAGAACCTTCAAGACTGGGACGAGTACATTCCTTTTGCCATGTTCGTCTACAACACTACGCCACATTCAACAACAGAACGTCAACCATACGAACTTCTCTACGGCAGGCCGGCCGAAGTCCCGAATTCTCATTCGCGCACAGAAGAAGTACGGTACAACTACGACGATTACTGCTACGAACTGAAACAACGCCTGCAACGCGCACACGACACCGCGCGTGACACTATCGTGAAGAAGAAGGAGAAATCTAAGGCACTTTACGACCGGAATGCAAAACCAATTACAGTGCATGTTGGGGACAAGGTGTTAACAAAATGGCATGCGAAGAAGGGCAAACTCAGCGCGAACTGGCAAGGCCCGTTCGAGGTAGTCGGACGTACGAACACCGAAAACATAATAATAAAGAAGGGACGTCGGGAAGTGAAGACGCACATTAATGACGTCAAGCTTTTCCATGAATAAAAGAAAAAAAAAAAAAAAAAAAAAACGCAAAAAAAAAAAAATAATAACAATACTAATCTTAGTTCTTCATTTTATAAAAAATGTACATATAAAATCTTTATACTAACCAGTAACATAAATTGGAAGGGGAATAATTTATAGTATTAACATTCTTTGTAACTATTCGTAAAAATAACAAAATTCTACATGAACTTCAAACTCCAAATTTTGCAGGATAACAATCGTCAACGGACTGATCGCCTTATCGAGATGCTCCGACCAATACAACATAACGCAGTTCGATAGCCCACCGATGTACTACCACGCTATGGGAAACCTATGCATAACGGACTCTTACTGGAACCTACTGACCTATGTAAATCTCAAAAATTACGACGAACAAACGCGGATGATCGACAAGGGAATAGAACATGTAACCCAGGAATGCAAAAAATTGTACGGGACGACAGCTGCCTGCGAGCAATTTGTAGTCCAGGCCAGTGCTATTATGAAACAAATTGAAAGCAATCGTCTACGTGTTTTATCCTCAGTTCATAAAACTGCGCACGACATAAAAAAAAGAGGGTTATTTAACGCTGTCGGTAGAGTAGCTAATGTACTTTTCGGTACATGTGACGATAGTGATGCTGAAAAGTTCTACAACCAAATAAATGAGTTCAACCGGTTCAAGCTGTCCACTTCTCATCTGATGCAATCCCAGACCACAATAATTAGAAACACGGTGAACGACATCAACGAGACAATGCAGAGTGTGATGAAACAAGCCGAAGTTGTCGACGATTTAATTACACATGAGCGGATAACAGAGATGCAATCAAACCTTATTCTCACAATCAACCTTCTTTCGATAGAGGTAGAAAATTTGGTAGACATTGTTAACTATGCAACGCTCGGACATATCCACAGTAGTATAATGAGTCCGAAAACCATCACACAACAAATGAGTGATATTAAAAGCAAATTACCGCCAAATTCCGAATTTCCGTTAGAAATAACTACCAATAGTATATCAGATTTTTTCAAAATAGCTACGGTTACAGTGATAGGTGTGGATGACACATTAATTTTTTCTATCGAAATACCCGTCACAAATGGAATGAGATTTATGATCTACGAAGTCATACCGCTACCTATGCAGCTAACTCAGGATCAAGTTATTGTAATCGAAGCTGAATCAGCATACTTAGCAGTGGACAAAACGCAAAAGAATTTTATTTCATTCGGGGAACATCAGCTGACAGAATGTATAGTTCTGAAAAACGCCTTCGTTTGTCCAAACGAACACCCCATCGATGTCAATGACCAATTGCAAAATTGTGAGCAAAGTCTTTTCAATAGTCCACCTAGTATACCCAATAATTGCAACAAAAAAATTCTCTTTTCGAAACCCACAGGTCTGGCACAGACTAGCAGGCGAAAATACATGGCTGTTCGTAGTTCAAAACGAAGCCATCACAATACCATGCGAAAACGATATACAACCTATAAGAGTAACATTAAACAACATAGGGAAAATAAGTATCAACCCCAAATGTAAAATATACACAAAAAAATACCATACTGATTCCCACGCGAAAATTTAAATCAAAAGTTTTCATTGACTTTTTCCCTAATATTCCTCTAAATATAATTCCAATTAATTTTAATAATACCGGAGGCGTCGATAGACGACATATTTCAACTAATAAGGACATTCAGTATAATTTCAAAAATTTAGCTAGGGACGCGGGAGATTTAAAATCCTTACAGGAACAGATAACCGCCGAGCTAAATAATAATAATAATCAACAAAGGCACACTTACACCACGACAACGGTGACTATAATTGTAATAATAATAATTCTAATTATATTAGTTATATTATATGTATTGTATAGAAAATTAAGTACATTAAAAAATAAATGGAAACCCGGGGGCACCGGAAGTCCTAACGTCCTATCTTCAACAGCATGCACCAATACAGAGGCAGAGCCTATAGCTTGCATAAAAACAGCCGCAAGGGCGAAAAGCCTATTGCCCGAAATAATTTAAAAATAGGAAGCCCATAGGACAACAGGGCTTTCGTTTAGCCCCGGGGGTGTTGTGAACCCCTGCACGCGCCGCACGGTTATGCTCACTCAGCATATCGGGTATGAGCGGACGTGTGGGTTCACACGATCGTCAGTCTGTATTACGTAGAGCTACGAGATTGTCTTTAGTTTTGATTATTATAACGTGTACAATAAAAACCAGTAGTTAAAACCAACAGTCGAGTGTAAATTATTTAAGGGAAACCTAACCAACGTTGTAATAAACGTCTCAGTTCGAAAGTACTAGTTGGCTAAATCCAGACGCACGACAAACCGCGAACTCTGTAAGCACGGATTCAACCGGGCTTACAACAAAATTGGTGTCAGGTGTGGGGTGTTGTCACTCGTCAAGGAGCCAATTAACTAGAACATCTCCGGACTACACGATAGCCAAGCAGTCAACTCTTCCGAGCGACCAATCAATTCAAGCGACCAAGCAGCCAAGCAGTCGAGTGACCAAGCAGCCAAGCAGTCACGTGATTTGGTCTACTCAACAAGGGAGACGTCAGTATGCAGACTCGGTGCCCATCGCCCAAGATGAAGACAACGTTACTGTGAGTCGTTGTAGCTAAAATAACACGCAAACGTGGTGGTAATAACTTAAAGAACAAACAATTTTTAATAATTTAAATATTAAAATATTAATATCAATTTTATTTTATACAAAGCCACACGTTCTTTATTTAAAAAAAAAAAAATGTTATATATATACGTCTGTTCTATTCACGAGTAAATGTATTCGTGGTATAACACGGGGCATATACATAGATAGTCGTAACATTTGTTTTTTTTTTATATATATATACATATATATATATAGATGTGTGTATATTATATTATTATGTATAAAATTGTGGATGTAAGCATTATAACCGGTGTCGTGATATAAGTGTAAAAAAAAAAAAAAAAAATCTATATGTTCTTACGTGGGAGCGTGCGAATTTAGACATATACATTATAAAATATTTATGCATGCCGTGTAGAAAATAGCGGGCTGGTCGTTCCATACGGCAATAATACCTAACGGCTTAAATAATAGGGAGGGGTGAATGTCGACGGAAGACTCCAACGACGAATACATCCCGGGCGCTGCTTATGATAGCGACGACAGTAGAGTAGGGGAAGATTCTAGACCTAGGCCTTTCGTCAACAGCCGTCCTCGCACTAGAGCATTCGTCAGCAATAATCCCGACATACCATCAGCGGTGCAAAGCGTAGGAAACAACACCGCGCCCCCCCCCCCTTCAGTTGCCACTAAAGACACATTCGACGACGTCGTAGCAGCGGCCGCCGCCGCGGTTTCCGGCACTACTACGGTAAACAATAACACGCGCGATAACACTACTGACCTATATACCAACACACACGCCGTCGAGTTTATAGTAACACATACAGACGCGCGCAACGACGCGCCGACGCCCGATAATAATATTAACACAATAAATACGGTAAATACGTCCAATATGGCTTTAGCACTGGGGGAAGCTCTTCGTTTAATCCCGTGCTTCGATGGCACAGTACCATCGGATATTTTCCCTTTTATTAGCGCTTGCGAAATCGCCATGACAAGTGTCTCCGACGGATGCAGACCGATCTTGTTAAAAGCCATAAGAACCAAACTACGCGGGAACGCTTATGCGATCACGCAGTACCGGGACGTTGAGCAATGGGAATCACTTAAAACCTTACTAGAGGAAGAATTCTGCGTTCAACGGACTGCCACTCATGTTCAACTTGAATTAAATGCGACGCGTCAGCGAGAGGGAGATACGGTCAGCAGTTACTCAACCCGTGTACAAACATTGTTCCACGAACTCTGCAACGCAAGTGTCGTAGGAAAAACGACTGTCGAAGCCATAACTATCCGAGAACACATTAAGGGACAAACGTTAGCCATATTCATCGAAGGACTAAGGCAACCCATGAAAACGATAATCAAAGCGGGTAAACCAGCGTCATTGGAATTGGCAATAAAAGAGAGTTTGGAAGAAGAACGAGTGTATAAATCCGACAAGGAGTCACAACGTTTCTTCAACAACTCTAAACCAGGAGGAAAGACCCGATACTGTAGCCGATGTAAAACCAATACACACCAGACAGAAAACTGTCGTTTTATTAAAGGCACACAGACGGGTAAAACCAACAATTCGACTCA
This sequence comes from Acyrthosiphon pisum, assembly GCF_005508785.2. NCBI lineage: Eukaryota > Metazoa > Arthropoda > Insecta > Hemiptera > Aphididae > Acyrthosiphon > Acyrthosiphon pisum. Next base: position 28,238 of record NW_021771457.1, on the reverse strand, counting down.
TACTCAAGCGAAGTCCGAAACGGGATCCCCCACGGGAGGGGGAGAAAAGAAAAAAAAACCCTATTGCAACTTCTGCAAAATTCCGGGTCATGACATAATAGAATGTCGCAAAAAGAAAAGGCAAGAGGGGCAAAGTACATCTTCGAGCACGTCGGGAAACGACGGGCGCTCGTCTGTGAAGGGCGAACAGACGGTGCGCAACCTCAAGCTCACGGCAGTGGCAAAGGAGTCTACGTCATTTCAATCGGACTCGTAGACAACCACGCCAAAATGGACATTCCCCAATGCCACCAAGGGTCAGCAAACTTACTACTAGACACGGGGGCTGACCTAAACTTAATAAAACTGGACACTTTGTCTGATAATGTAAAGGTGAATACTGACCGGACCTATAGCCTCCAAGGTATTCATAAAACACCGGTCACCACGATGGGATCCGTCCTGCTGGACATCCACATCGGAAATGCTACACAGCCTACCGAATTCCAGGTAATACCAATGGCTTTCCCGATACCGCAGGACGGGATCATGGGACGACCACTCCTGGAACAACTAAAGGCTGTAATCGACTGAAATCAGGGTACATTGACGTGGGACATTTCCACCAACGAGATAACTGTACCACCGCGCAGCCAGGTAGTGATACCAGTCTGTACCACGAACGTCGTCGGAGACAACCAAGACGTTCTAATTCACTCACAACAGCTCGCAGAGGACCTATTTTGCGGAAATGTGTTGAATACGGCACAAAACGGACAGGTACTGATATGCATAGCTAACTCGAGGGAGGTGCCGATACAAATGGAACCACCTCACTTGAACAAGCTATCACACCAGCTGCTCGACGAAGCACAAGCTAAGACTATATTTAGCATACAGAGGGCCGATAACCGACAGAACAGAATCAATTTGTTACAAAAAACACTGCGATTAGACCACGCCAACAAGGAAGAAAGGAAGTCTGTAGAAAACATCTGTAACGAGTACGCGGACATTTTTCATCTTGAAGGTGACACCATCTCGTGCACGGATGCCGTGCAACATGAGATTAAAATACCACAGGGCGCACAGCCGATTCACCAAAGACCTTACCGTCTTCCCTACTCGCAGCAGTCAGAAATAAATAAACAAGTAAACGAACTCTTACACGACGGGGTAATCACCACGAGTGACAGCCCTTGGAACGCACCTCTCTTGATTGTGCCAAAAAAGGTCAACGCTTCGGGAGAACAAAAATACCGTGTGGTCGTGGACTATAGAAAGCTCAACAGCCTCACCATCGGCGACGCGTTCCCAATGCCCAACATCAACGAAATATTAGATCAACTAGGTAGAGCAAAGTATTTCAGCTGCCTAGATATGGCGAGCGGCTACCACCAGGTACCACTACACCCTAAGGACCAAGAGAAGACCGCTTTTAGTACCAACCAAGGACATTTTCAGTTCCAAAGAATGTCTTTTGGACTAAAAGGGGCACCTTCGACGTTCCAACGACTGGTCAACAGAGTACTAATGGGTATAAATGGTTTCCGGGCCTTTGTATATAACCTTCTTTCGATAGAGGTAGAAAATTTGGTAGACATTGTTAACTATGCAACGCTCGGACATATCCACAGTAGTATAATGAGTCCGAAAACCATCACACAACAAATGAGTGATATTAAAAGCAAATTACCGCCAAATTCCGAATTTCCGTTAGAAATAACTACCAATAGTATATCAGATTTTTTCAAAATAGCTACGGTTACAGTGATAAGTGTGGATGACACATTAATTTTTTCTATCGAAATACCCGTCACAAATGGAATGAGATTTATGATCTACGAAGTCATACCGCTACCTATGCAGCTAACTCAGGATCAAGTTATTGTAATCGAAGCTGAATCAGCATACTTAGCAGTGGACAAAACGCAAAAGAATTTTATTTCATTCGGGGAACATCAGCTGACAGAATGTATAGTTCTGAAAAACGCCTTCGTTTGTCCAAACGAACACCCCATCGATGTCAATGACCAATTGCAAAATTGTGAGCAAAGTCTTTTCAATAGTCCACCTAGTATACCCAATAATTGCAACAAAAAAATTCTCTTTTCGAAACCCACAGTCTGGCACAGACTAGCAGGCGAAAATACATGGCTGTTCGTAGTTCAAAACGAAGCCATCACAATAACATGCGAAAACGATATACAACCTATAAGAGTAACATTAAACAACATAAGGAAAATAAGTATCAACCCCAAATGTAAAATATACACAAAAAATACCATACTGATTCCCACGCGAAAATTTAAATCAAAAGTTTTCATTGACTTTTCCCCTAATATTCCTCTAAATATAATTCCAATTAATTTTAATAATACCGGAGGCGTCGATAGACGACATATTTCAACTAATAAGGGCATTCAGTATAATTTCAAAAATTTAGCTAGGGACGCGGGAGATTTAAAATCCTTACAGGAACAGATAACCGCCGAGCTAAATAATAATAATAATCAACAAAGGCACACTTACACCACGACAACGGTGACTATAATTGTAATAATAATAATTCTAATTATATTAGTTATATTATATGTATTGTATAGAAAATTAAGTACATTAAAAAATAAATGGAAACCCGGGGGCACCGGAAGTCCTAACGTCCTATAGGACGTCGATAGGACATCTTCAACAGCATGCACCAATACAGAGGCAGAGCCTATAGCTTGCATAAAAACAGGCGCAAGGGCGAAAAGCCTATTGCCCGAAATAATTTAAAAATAGGAAGCCCATAGGACAACAGGGCTTTCGTTTAGCCCCGGGGGTGTTGTGAACCCCTGCACGCGCCGCACGGTTATGCTCACTCAGCATATCGGGTATGAGCGGACGTGTGGGTTCACACGATCGTCAGTCTGTAATACGTAGAGCTATGAGATTGTCTTTAGTTTTGATTATTATAACGTGTACAATAAAAACCAGTAGTTAAAACCAACAGTCGAGTGTAAATTATTTAAGGGAAACCTAACCAACGTTGTAATAAACGTCTCAGTTCGAAAGTACTAGTTGGCTAAATCCAGAAGCACGACAAACCGCGAACTCTGTAAGCACGGATTCAACCGGGCTTACAACAAAATTGGTGTCAGGTGTGGGGTGTTGTCACTCGTCAAGGAGCCAATTAACTAGAACATCTCCGGACTACACGATAGCCAAGCAGTCAACTCTTCCGAGCGACCAATCAATTCAAGCGACCAAGCAGCCAAGCAGTCGATTGACCAAGCAGCCAAGCAGTCACGTGATTTGGTCTACTCAACAAGGGAGACGTCAGTATGCAGACTCGGTGCCCATCGCCCAAGATGAAGACAACGTTACTGTGAGTCGTTGTAGCTAAAATAACACGCAAACGTGGTGGTAATAACTTAAAGAACAAACAATTTTTAATAATTTAAATATTAAAATATTAATATCAATTTTATTCTATACAAAGCCACACGTTCTTTATTTAAAAAAAAAAATGTTATATATATACGTCTGTTCTATTCACGAGTAAATGTATTCGTGGTATAACACGGGGCATATACATAGATAGTCGTAACATTTGTTTTTTTTTTATATATATATATACATATATATATATATATGTGTGTATATTATATTATGTATAAAATTGTGGATGTAAGCATTATAACCGGTGTCGTGATATAAGTGTAAAAAAAAAAAAAATCTATATGTTCTTACGTGGGAGCGTGCGAATTTAGACATATACATTATAAAATATTTATGCATGCCGTGCAGAGAATAGCGGGCTGGTCGTTCCATACGGCAATAATACCTAACGGCTTAAATAATAGGGAGGGGTGAATGTCGACGGAAGACTCCAACGACGAATACATCCCGGGCGCTGCTTATGATAGCGACGACAGTAGAGTAGGGGCAGATTCTAGACCTAGGCCTTTCGTCAACAGCCGTCCTCGCACTAGAGCATTCGTCAGCAATAATCCCGACATACCATCAGCGGTGCAAAGCGTAGGAAACAACACGGCGCCCCCCCCCTTCAGTTGCCACTAAAGACACATTCGACGACGTCGTAGCAGCGGCCGCCGCCGCGGTTTCCGGCACTACTACGGTAAACAATAACACGCGCGATAACACTACTGACCTATATACCAACACACACGCCGTCGAGTTTATAGTAACACACACAGACGCGCGCAACGACGCGCCGACGCCCGATAATAATATTAACACAATAAATACGGTAAATACGTCCAATATGGCTTTAGCACTGGGGGAAGCTCTTCGTTTAATCCCGTGCTTCGATGGCACAGTACCATCGGATATTTTCCCTTTTATTAGCGCTTGCGAAATCGCCATGACAAGTGTCTCCGACGGATGCAGACCGATCTTGTTAAAAGCCATAAGAACCAAACTACGCGGGAACGCTTATGCGATCACGCAATACCGGGACGTTGAGCAATGGGAATCACTTAAAACCTTACTAGAGGAAGAATTCTGCGTTCAACGGACTGCCACTCATGTTCAACTTGAATTAAATGCGACGCGTCAGCGAGAGGGAGATACGGTCAGCAGTTACTCAACCCGTGTACAAACATTGTTCCACGAACTCTGCAACGCAAGTGTCGTAGGAAAAACGACTGTCGAAGCCATAACTATCCGAGAACACATTAAGGGACAAACGTTAGCCATATTCATCGAAGGACTAAGGCAACCCATGAAAACGATAATCAAAGCGGGTAAACCAGCGTCATTGGAATTGGCAATAAAAGAGAGTTTGGAAGAAGAACGAGTGTATAAATCCGACAAGGAGTCACAACGTTTCTTCAACAACTCTAAACCAGGAGGAAAGACCCGATACTGTAGCCGATGTAAAACCAATACACACCAGACAGAAAACTGTCGTTTTATTAAAGGCACACAGACGGGAAAAACCAACAATTCGACTCATACTCAAGCGAAGTCCGAAATGGGATCCCCCACGGGAGGGGGAGAAAAGAAAAAAAAACCCTATTGCAACTTCTGCAAGATTCCGGGTCATGACATAATAGAATGTCGCAAAAAGAAAAGGCAAGAGGGGCAAAGTACATCTACGGGCACGTCGGGAAACGACGGGCGCTCGTCTGTGAAGGGCGAACAGACGGTGCGCAACCTCAAGCTCACGGCAGTGGCAAAGGAGTCTACGTCATTTCAATCGGACTCGTAGACAACCACGCCAAAATGGACATTCCCCAATGCCACCAAGGGTCAGAAACTTACTACTAGACACGGGGGCTGACCTAAACTTAATAAAACTGGACACTTTGTCTGATAATGTAAAGGTGAATACTGACCGGACCTATAGCCTCCAAGGTATTCATAAAACACCGGTCACCACGATGGGATCCGTCCTGCTGGACATCCACATCGGAAATGCTACACAGCCTACCGAATTCCAGGTAATACCAATGGCTTTCCCGATACCGCAGGACGGGATCATGGGACGACCACTTCTGGAACAACTAAAGGCTGTAATCGACTGCAATCAGGGAACATTGACGTGGGACATTTCCACCAACGAGATAACTGTACCACCGCGCAGCCAGGTAGTGATACCAGTCTGTACCACGAACGTCGTCGGAGACAACCAAGACGACCAAGACAACCTTCTAATTCACTCACAACAGCTCGCAGAGGACCTATTTTGCGGAAATGTGTTGAATACGGCACAAAACGGACAGGTACTGATATGCATAGCTAACTCGAGGGAGGTGCCGATACAAATGGAACCACCTCACTTGAACAAGCTATCACACCAGCTGCTCGACGAAGCACAAGCTAAGACTATATTTAGCATACAGAGGGCCGATAACCGACAGAACAGAATCAATTTGTTACAAAAAACACTACGATTAGACCACGCCAACAAGGAAGAAAGGAAGTCTGTAGAAAACATCTGTAACGAGTACGCGGACATTTTTCATCTTGAAGGTGACACCATCTCGTGCACGGATGCCGTGCAACATGAGATTAAAATACCACAGGGCGCACAGCCGATTCACCAAAGACCTTACCGTCTTCCCTACTCGCAGCAGTCAGAAATAAATAAACAAGTAAACGAACTCTTACACGACGGGGTAATCACCACGAGTGACAGCCCTTGGAACGCACCTCTCTTGATCGTGCCAAAAAAGGTCAACGCTTCGGGAGAACAAAAATATCGTGTGGTCGTGGACTATAGAAAGCTCAACAGCCTCACCATCGGCGACGCGTTCCCAATGCCCAACATCAACGAAATATTAGATCAACTAGGTAGAGCAAGGTATTTCAGCTGCCTAGACATGGCGAGCGGCTACCACCAGGTACCACTACACCCTAAGGACCAAGAGAAGACCGCTTTTAGTACCAACCAAGGACATTTTCAGTTCCAAAGAATGTCTTTTGGACTAAAAGGGGCACCTTCGACGTTCCAACGACTGGTCAACAGAGTACTAATGGGTATAAATGGTTTCCGGGCCTTTGTATATCTGGATGACGTGATAGTGATAGCATCATCGATTCAAGCACACGAAGAGCGGCTCAGGGAGGTATTTGACCATCTAAGGCAATATAATCTCAAGTTGCAGCCGAGCAAGTGCGAATTCATGCGACGAGAAGTAAATTACCTAGGTCACATTATATCTGAAGAGGGCATAAAACCAGACCCTAAAAAGACATCGTGTTTGACTAACTTTCCAGTGCCACGCAACCCGAAGGAGGTTAAATCCTTCCTGGGACTCGCGGGTTACTATCGAAAGTTTGTCAGAGATTTCAGTCAAATATCTAAACCACTCACCACGCTTCTCAAGAAAGAAGCGAGGTTCGAGTGGACGGACTTGTGCCAACACTCCTTCGAGACGCTTAAGGGAGCTCTCACCACGGAACCAATACTACAACACCCGGATTTCTCTCAACCATTTCTGATTACCACAGATGCGTAAAATTCGGCTATCGGGGCCGTGTTGTCCCAAGGACGAGTGGGATCGGATTTGCCAATATCATATATATCAAGAACACTTAACAAAGCGGAGGTAAATTATAACACTACAGAAAAAGAATTGCTGGCCATTGTGTAGGCCGTAAAACAATTCAGACATTACGTATTCGGGCACAAGTTCTACATCATCACTGACCATCGACCGTTAACCTGGTTATTTTCAGTGGCCGATCCAGGCGCGAGACTCATACGCTGGAGGCTCAAGCTAGAGGAACATGATTACGAAATAATTTATAAACCGGGAGTTCTCAACACCAACGCGGATGCATTGAGTAGGATACCACACATAAAATATTTTAATTACCTGGAAAGTGCTTACGAAAACTTTGCACGCAACGACTCTCCGGTAATTAACCACCGAGTTATCGAGGTAGAAGGGGATCTATTCGAAGCGACTCAAGACTATGCACTAGCTCATTGTGTATCCGAAGATTTAGACCAGTCCCGCGGAATAGCCCTGGAGTTCAATCGACGTTTTGGACATACCGACGTACTCAAGGGACAACAAAAGGGAGTAACAGAAATAGCACAATTGGAACACGAAGGCCAAAAACTGTTATATCTAATAACAAAGGAGAAAAGTTTCCATAAACCAACGTACGAAAATATGTACAAAACTCTCCAAAACCTTAGAAGCAAGGCAGAACAAGAACTGATCTCACACATCGCTATGCCACGTATTGGATGTGGACTGGACCAACTCAATTGGGACAAGGTCAAGGCCATGATAAAATATGTATTTAAAGGATCACGAATAAAAATAGTGATTTACAGTCACCACAGTTATAGCCCCGAAGAGAAACTTGAAATTCTCGAAGAATTCCATAATGGAGTGCTAGGAGGCCACCAAGGGATCTCCAGGACAATAAGGAGGATCAAGATGCAACATTCCTGGAAGGGACTCAAGGCAGATGTAATAGAATTTATCAAGAAATGTCAATCTTGCCAGGTCAACAAAGCCAGCAATCACACCGTGAAACAACCTATGGTCATCACGACTACAGCCAGAGCTCCATTCGAGAAAATATTCATGGACATAGTCGGACCAATCACCACATCCTATAAAAACAACTCCTACATCCTCACTATACAAGACGACCTAACCAAATATTCACTTGCCATACCGATACCTAGGCACGACGCCAATACAATAGCTAAAGAGTTTGTCGAAAAATTCGTATGTTTCCACGGAGCGCCTAAATCCATCGTAAGCGACCAAGGCTCTGACTTCTTGAGCAAAGTGTTCACGTCATGTTGTAAGCTACTAAAGATAGAAAAGTTTCACACCACCGCGTATCATCCACAAGCGGATGGGGCGCTGGAACGCAGTCATAGGACGCTGGCAGAATACTTACGTCACTATGTGGACTAGAACCTTCAAGACTGGGACGAGTACATTCCTTTTGCCATGTTCGTCTACAACACCACGCCACATTCAACAACAGAACGTCAACCATACGAACTTCTCTACGGCAGGCCGGCCGAAGTCCCGAATTCTCATTCGCGCACAGAAGAAGTACGGTACAACTACGACGATTACTGCTACGAACTGAAACAACGCCTGCAACGCGCACACGACACCGCGCGTGACACTATCGTGAAGAAGAAGGAGAAATCTAAGGCACTTTACGACCGGAATGCAAAACCAATTACAGTGCATGTCGGGGACAAGGTGTTAACAAAATGGCATGCGAAGAAGGGCAAACTCAGCGCGAACTGGCAAGGCCCGTTCGAGGTAGTCGGACGTACGAACACCGAAAACATAATAATAAAGAAGGGACGTCGGGAAGTGAAGACGCACATTAATGACGTCAAGCTTTTCCATGAATAAAAGAAAAAAAAAAAAAAAAAAAAACGCAAAAAAAAAAAAAATAATAACAATACTAATCTTAGTTCTTCATTTTATAAAAAATATACATATAAAATCTTTATACTAACCAGTAACATAAATTGGAAGGGGAATAATTTATAGTATTAACATTCTTTGTAACTATTCGTAAAAATAACAAAATTCTACATGAACTTCAAACTCCAAATTTTGCAGGATAACAATCGTCAACGGACTGATCGCCTTATCGAGATGCTCCGACCAATACAACATAACGCAGTTCGATAGCCCACCGATGTACTACCACGCTATGGGAAACCTATGCATAACGGACTCTTACTGGAACCTACTGACCTATGTAAATCTCAAAAATTACGACGAACAAACGCGGATGATCGACAAGGGAATAGAACATGTAACCCAGGAATGCAAAAAATTGTACGGGACGACAGCTGCCTGCGAGCAATTTGTAGTCCAGGCCAGTGCTATTATGAAACAAATTGAAAGCAATCGTCTACGTGTTTTATCCTCAGTTCATAAAACTGCGCACGACATAAAAAAAAAGAGGGTTATTTAACGCTGTCGGTAGAGTAGCTAATGTACTTTTCGGTACATGTGACGAGAGTGATGCTGAAAAGTTCTACAACCAAATAAATGAGTTCAACCGGTTCAAGCTGTCCACTTCTCATCTGATGCAATCCCAGACCACAATAATTAGAAATACGGTGAACGACATCAACGAGACAATGCAGAGTGTGATGAAACAAGCCGAAGTTGTCGACGATTTAATAACACATGAGCGGATAACAGAGATGCAATCAAACCTTATTCTCACAATCAACCTTCTTTCGATAGAGGTAGAAAATTTGGTAGACATTGTTAACTATGCAACGCTCGGACATATCCACAGTAGTATAATGAGTCCGAAAACCATCACACAACAAATGAGTGATATTAAAAGCAAATTACCGCCAAATTCCGAATTTCCGTTAGAAATAACTACCAATAGTATATCAGATTTTTTCAAAATAGCTACGGTTACAGTGATAAGTGTGGATGACACATTAATTTTTTCTATCGAAATACCCGTCACAAATGGAATGAGATTTATGATCTACGAAGTCATACCGCTACCTATGCAGCTAACTCAGGATCAAGTTATTGTAATCGAAGCTGAATCAGCATACTTAGCAGTGGACAAAACGCAAAAGAATTTTATTTCATTCGGGGAACATCAGCTGACAGAATGTATAGTTCTGAAAAACGCCTTCGTTTGTCCAAACGAACACCCCATCGATGTCAATGACCAATTGCAAAATTGTGAGCAAAGTCTTTTCAATAGTCCACCTAGTATACCCAATAATTGCAACAAAAAAATTCTCTTTTCGAAACCCACAGTCTGGCACAGACTAGCAGGCGAAAATACATGGCTGTTCGTAGTTCAAAACGAAGCCATCACAATACCATGCGAAAACGATATACAACCTATAAGAGTAACATTAAACAACATAGGGAAAATAAGTATCAACCCCAAATGTAAAATATACACAAAAAATACCATACTGATTCCCACGCGAAAATTTAAATCAAAAGTTTTCATTGACTTTTTCCCTAATATTCCTCTAAATATAATTCCAATTAATTTTAATAATACCGGAGGCGTCGATAGACGACATATTTCAACTAATAAGGGCATTCAGTATAATTTCAAAAATTTAGCTAGGGACGCGGGAGATTTAAAATCCTTACAGGAACAGATAACCGCCGAGCTAAATAATAATAATAATCAACAAAGGCACACTTACACCACGACAACGGTGACTATAATTGTAATAATAATAATTCTAATTATATTAGTTATATTATATGTATTGTATAGAAAATTAAGTACATTAAAAAATAAATGGAAACCCGGGGGCACCGGAAGTCCTAACGTCCTATCTTCAACAGCATGCACCAATACAGAGGCAGAGCCTATAGCTTGCATAAAAACAGGCGCAAGGGCGAAAAGCCTATTGCCCGAAATAATTTAAAAATAGGAAGCCCATAGGACAACAGGGCTTTCGTTTAGCCCCGGGGGTGTTGTGAACCCCTGCACGCGCCGCACGGTTATGCTCACTCAGCATATCGGGTATGAGCGGACGTGTGGGTTCACACGATCGTCAGTCTGTATTACGTAGAGCTACGAGATTGTCTTTAGTTTTGATTATTATAACGTGTACAATAAAAACCAGTAGTTAAAACCAACAGTCGAGTGTAAATTATTTAAGGGAAACCTAACCAACGTTGTAATAAACGTCTCAGTTCGAAAGTACTAGTTGGCTAAATCCAGACGCACGACAAACCGCGAACTCTGTAAGCACGGATTCAACCGGGCTTACAACAAAATTGGTGTCAGGTGTGGGGTGTTGTCACTCGTCAAGGAGCCAATTAACTAGAACATCTCCGGACTACACGATAGCCAAGCAGTCAACTCTTCCGAGCGACCAATCAATTCAAGCGACCAAGCAGCCAAGCAGTCGATTGACCAAGCAGCCAAGCAGTCACGTGATTTGGTCTACTCAACAAGGGAGACGTCAGTATGCAGACTCGGTGCCCATCGCCCAAGATGAAGACAACGTTACTGTGAGTCGTTGTAGCTAAAATAACACGCAAACGTAGTGGTAATAACTTAAAGAACAAACAATTTTTAATAATTTAAATATTAAAATATTAATATCAATTTTATTTTATACAAAGCCACACGTTCTTTATTTAAAAAAAAAATGTTATATATATACGTCTGTTCTATTCACGAGTAAATGTATTCGTGGTATAACACGGGGCATATACATAGATATTCGTAACATTTGTATTTTTTTATATATATATATACATATATATATAGATGCGTGTATATTATATTATGTATAAAATTGTGGATGTAAGCATTATAACCGGTGTCGTGATAAAAGTGTAAAAAAAAAAAAAAAAAAATCTATATGTTCTTACGTGGGAGCGTGCGAATTTAGACATATACATTATAAAATATTTATGCATGCCGTGTAGAGAATAGCGGGCTGGTCGTTCCATACGGCAATAATACCTAACGGCTTAAATAATAGGGAGGGGTGAATGTCGACGGAAGACTCCAACGACGAATACATCCCGGGCGCTGCTTATGATAGCGACGACAGTAGAGTAGGGGCAGATTCTAGACCTAGGCCTTTCGTCAACAGCCGTCCTCGCACTAGAGCATTCGTCAGCAATAATCCCGACATACCATCAGCGGTGCAAAGCGTAGGAAACAACACCGCGCCCCCCCCCTTCAGTTGCCACTAAAGACACATTCGACGACGTCGTAGCAGCGGCCGCCGCCGCGGTTTCCGGCACTACTACGGTAAACAATAACACGCGCGATAACACTACTGACCTATATACCAACACTCACGCCGTCGAGTTTATAGTAACACACACAGACGCGCGCAACGACGCGCCGACGCCCGATAATAATATTAACACAATAAATACGGTAAATACGTCCAATATGGCTTTAGCACTGGGGGAAGCTCTTCGTTTGATCCCGTGCTTCGATGGCACAGTACCATCGGATATTTTCCCTTTTATTAGCGCTTGCGAAATCGCCACGACAAGTGTCTCCGACGGATGCAGACCGATCTTGTTAAAAGCCATAAGAACCAAACTACGCGGGAACGCTTATGCGATCACGCAGTACCGGGACGTTGAGCAATGGGAATCACTTAAAACCTTACTAGAGGAAGAATTCTGCGTTCAACGGACTGCCACTCATGTTCAACTTGAATTAAATGCGACGCGTCAGCGAGAGGGAGATACGGTCAGCAGTTACTCAACCCATGTACAAACATTGTTCCACGAACTCTGCAACGCAAGTGTCGTAGGAAAAACGACTGTCGAAGCCATAACTATCCGAGAACACATTAAGGGACAAACGATAGCCATATTCATCGAAGGACTAACGCAACCCATGAAAACGATAATCAAAGCGGGTAAACCAGCGTCATTGGAATTGGCAATAAAAGAGAGTTTGGAAGAAGAACGAGTGTATAAATCCGACAAGGAGTCACAACGTTTCTTCAACAACTCTAAACCAGGAGGAAAGACCCGATACTGTAGCCGATGTAAAACCAATACACACCAGACAGAAAACTGTCGTTTTATTAAAGGCACACAGACGGGAAAAACCAACAATTCGACTCATACTCAAGCGAAGTCCGAAACGGGATCCCCCACGGGAGGGGGAGAAAAGAAAAAAAAACCCTATTGCAACTTCTGCAAGATTCCGGGTCATGACATAATAGAATGTCGCAAAAAGAAAAGGCAAGAGGGGCAAAGTACATCTTCGGGCACGTCGGGAAACGACGGGCGCTCGTCTGTGAAGGGCGAACAGACGGTGCGCAACCTCAAGCTCACGGCAGTGGCAAAGGAGTCTACGTCATTTCAATCGGACTCGTAGACAACCACGCCAAAATGGACATTCCCCAATGCCACCAAGGGTCAGCAAACTTACTACTAGACACGGGGGCTGACCTAAACTTAATAAAACTGGACACTTTGTCTGATAATGTAAAGGTGAATACTGACCGGACCTATAGCCTTCAAGGTATTCATAAAACACCGGTCACCACGATGGGATCCGTCCTGCTGGACATCCACATCGGAAATGCTACACAGCCTACCGAATTTCAGGTAATACCAATGGCTTTCCCGATACCACAGGACGGGATCATGGGACGACCACTTCTGGAACAACTAAAGGCTGTAATCGACTGCAATCAGGGAACATTGACGTGGGATATTTCCACCAACGAGATAACTGTACCACCGCGCAGCCAGGTAGTGATACCAGTCTGTACCACGAACGTCGTCGGAGACAACCAAGACGTTCTAATTCACTCACAACAGCTCGCAGAGGACCTATTTTGCGGAAATGTGTTGAATACGGCACAAAACGGACAGGTACTGATATGCATAGCTAACTCGAGGGAGGTGCCGATACAAATGGAACCACCTCACCTGAACAAGCTATCACACCAGCTGCTCGACGAAGCACAAGCTAAGACTATATTTAGCATACAGAGGGCCGATAACCGACAGAACAGAATCAATTTGTTACAAAAAACACTGCGATTAAACCACGCCAACAAGGAAGAAAGGAAGTCTGTAGAAAACATCTGTAACGAGTACGCGGACATTTTTCATCTTGAAGGTGACACCATCTCGTGCACGGATGCCGTGCAACATGAGATTAAAATACCACAGGGCGCACAGCCGATTCACCAAAGACCTTACTGTCTTCCCTACTCGCAGCAGTCAGAAATAAATAAACAAGTAAACGAACTCTTACACGACGGGGTAATCACCACGAGTGACAGCCCTTGGAACGCACCTCTCTTGATCGTGCCAAAAAAGGTCAACGCTTCGGGAGAACAAAAATACCGTGTGGTCGTGGACTATAGAAAGCTCAACAGCCTCACCATCGGCGACGCGTTCCCAATGCCCAACATCAACGAAATATTAGATCAACTAGGTAGAGCAAAGTATTTCAGCTGCCTAGACATGGCGAGCGGCTACCACCAGGTACCACTACACCCTAAGGACCAAGAGAAGACCGCTTTTAGTACCAACCAAGGACATTTTCAGTTCCAAAGAATGTCTTTTGGACTAAAAGGGGCACCTTCGACGTTCCAACGACTGGTCAACAGAGTACTAATGGGTATAAATGGTTTCCGGGCCTTTGTATATCTGGATGACGTGATAGTGATAGCATCATCGATTCAAAAACACGAAGAGCGGCTCAGGGAGGTATTTGACCGTCTGAGGCAATATAATCTCAAGTTGCAGCCGAGAAAGTGCGAATTCATGCGACGAGAAGTAAATTACCTACGTCACATTATATCTGAGGAGGGCATAAACTAGACCCTAAAAGACATCGTGTTTGACTACTTTCCAGTTGCCACGCACCCGAAGGAGGTAAATCCTTCCTGGGACTCGCGGGTACTATCGAAAGTTGTCAGAGAATTCAGTCAATATCTAAACCACTCACCACGCTCTCAAGAAAGAAGCGAGGTTCGAGTGGACGGACTTGTGCCAACACTCCTTCGAGACGCTTAAGGGAGCTCTCACCACGGAACCAATACTACAACACCCGGACTTCTCTCAGCCATTTCTGATTACCACAGATGCGTCAAATTCGGCTATCGGGGCCGTGTTGTCCCAAGGACGAGTGGGATCGGATTTGCCAATATCATATATATCAAGAACACTTAACAAAGCGGAGGTAAATTATAACACTACAGAAAAAGAATTGCTGGCCATTGTGTGGGCCGTAAAACAATTCAGACATTACGTATTCGGGCACAAGTTCTACATCATCACTGACCATCGACCGTTAACCTGGTTATTTTCAGTGGCCGATCCAGGCGCGAGACTCATACGCTGGAGGCTCAAGCTAGAGGAACATGACTACGAAATAATTTATAAACCGGGAGTTCTCAACACCAACGCGGATGCATTGAGTAGGATACCACACATAAAATATTTTAATTACCTGGAAAGTGCTTACGAAAACTTTGCACGCAACGACTCTCCGGTAATTAACCACCGAGTTATCGAGGTAGAAGGGGATCTATTCGAAGCGACTCAAGACTATGCACTAGCTCATTGTGTAGCCGAAGATTTAGACCAGTCCCGCGGAATAGCCCTGGAGTTCAATCGACGTTTTGGACATACCGACGTACTCAAGGGACAACAAAAGGGAGTAACAGAAATAGCACAATTGGAACACGAAGGCCAAAAACTGTTATATCTAATAACAAAGGAGAAAAGTTTCCATAAACCAACGTACGAAAATATGTACAAAACTCTCCAAAACCTTAGAAGCAAGGCAGAACAAAAACTGATCTCACACATCGCTATGCCACGTATTGGATGTGGACTGGACCAACTCAATTGGGACAAGGTCAAGGCCATGATAAAATATGTATTTAAAGGATCACGAATAAAAATAGTGATTTACAGTCACCAGAGTTATAGCCCCGAAGAGAAACTTAAAATTCTCGAAGAATTCCATAATGGAGTGCTAGGAGGCCACCAAGGGATCTCCAGGACAATAAGGAGGATCAAGATGCAACATTCCTGGAAGGGACTCAAGGCAGATGTAATAGAATTTATCAAGAAATGTCAATCTTGCCAGGTCAACAAAGCCAGCAATCACACCGTGAAACAACCTATGGTCATCACGACTACAGCCAGAGCTCCATTCGAGAAAATATTCATGGACATAGTCGGACCAATCACCACATCTTATAAAAACAACTCCTACATCCTCACTATACAAGACGACCTAACCAAATATTCACTTGCCATACCGATACCTAGGCACGACGCCAATACAATAGCTAAAGAGTTTGTCGAAAAATTCGTATGTTTCCACGGAGCGCCTAAATCCATCGTAAGCGACCAAGGCTCTGACTTCTTGAGCAAAGTGTTCACGTCATGTTGTAAGCTACTAAAGATAGAAAAGTTTCACACCACCGCGTATCATCCACAAGCGGATGGGGCGCTGGAACGGAGTCATAGGACGCTGGCAGAATACTTACGTCACTATGTGGACAAGAACCTTCAAGACTGGGACGAGTACATTCCTTTTGCCATGTTCGTCTACAACACTACGCCACATTCAACAACAGAACGTCAACCATACGAACTTCTCTACGGCAGGCCGGCCGAAGTCCCGAATTCTCATTCGCGCACAGAAGAAGTACGGTACAACTACGACGATTACTGCTACGAACTGAAACAACGCCTGCAACGCGCACACGACACCGCGCGTGACACTATCGTGAAGAAGAAGGAGAAATCTAAGGCACTTTACGACCGGAATGCAAAACCAATTACAGTGCATGTTGGGGACAAGGTGTTAACAAAATGGCATGCGAAGAAGGGCAAACTCAGCGCGAACTGGCAAGGCCCGTTCGAGGTAGTCGGACGTACGAACACCGAAAACATAATAATAAAGAAGGGACGTCGGGAAGTGAAGACGCACATTAATGACGTCAAGCTTTTCCATGAATAAAAGAAAAAAAAAAAAAAAAAAACGCAAAAAAAAAAAAATAATAACAATACTAATCTTAGTTCTTCATTTTATAAAAAATGTACATATAAAATCTTTATACTAACCAGTAACATAAATTGGAAGGGGAATAATTTATAGTATTAACATTCTTTGTAACTATTCGTAAAAATAACAAAATTCTACATGAACTTCAAACTCCAAATTTTGCAGGATAACAATCGTCAACGGACTGATCGCCTTATCGAGATGCTCCGACCAATACAACATAACGCAGTTCGATAGCCCACCGATGTACTACCACGCTATGGGAAACCTATGCATAACGGACTCTTACTGGAACCTACTGACCTATGTAAATCTCAAAAATTACGACGAACAAACGCGGATGATCGACAAGGGAATAGAACATGTAACCCAGGAATGCAAAAAATTGTACGGGACGACAGCTGCCTGCGAGCAATTTGTAGTCCAGGCCAGTGCTATTATGAAACAAATTGAAAGCAATCGTCTACGTGTTTTATCCTCAGTTCATAAAACTGCGCACGACATAAAAAAAAGAGGGTTATTTAACGCTGTCGGTAGAGTAGCTAATGTACTTTTCGGTACATGTGACGATAGTGATGCTGAAAAGTTCTACAACCAAATAAATGAGTTCAACCGGTTCAAGCTGTCCACTTCTCATCTGATGCAATCCCAGACCACAATAATTAGAAACACGGTGAACGACATCAACGAGACAATGCAGAGTGTGATGAAACAAGCCGAAGTTGTCGACGATTTAATAACACATGAGCGGATAACAGAGATGCAATCAAACCTTATTTTCACAATCAACCTTCTTTCGATAGAGGTAGAAAATTTGGTAGACATTGTTAACTATGCAACGCTCGGACATATCCACAGTAGTATAATGAGTCCGAAAACCATCACACAACAAATGAGTGATATTAAAAGCAAATTCCGAATTTCCGTTAGAAATAACTACCAATAGTATATCAGATTTTTTCAAAATAGCTACGGTTACAGTGATAAGTGTGGATGACACATTAATTTTTTCTATCGAAATACCCGTCACAAATGGAATGAGATTTATGATCTACGAAGTCATACTACATAACCTATGCAGCTAACTCAGGATCAAGTTATTGTAATCGAAGCTGAATCAGCATACTTAGCAGTGGACAAAACGCAAAAGAATTTTATTTCATTCGGGGAACATCAGCTGACAGAATGTATAGTTCTGAAAAACGCCTTCGTTTGTCCAAACGAACACCCCATCGATGTCAATGACCAATTGCAATATTGTGAGCAAAGTCTTTTCAATAGTCCACCTAGTATACCCAATAATTGCAACAAAAAAATTCTCTTTTCGAAACCCACAGTCTGGCACAGACTAGCAGGCGAAAATACATGGCTGTTCGTAGTTCAAAACGAAGCCATCACAATACCATGCGAAAACGATATACAACCTATAAGAGTAACATTAAACAACATAGGGAAAATAAGTATCAACCCCAAATGTAAAATATACACAAAAAAATACCATACTGATTCCCACGCGAAAATTTAAATCAAAAGTTTTCATTGACTTTTTCCCTAATATTCCTCTAAATATAATTCCAATTAATTTTAATAATACCGGAGGCGTCGATAGACGACATATTTCAACTAATAAGGGCATTCAGTATAATTTCAAAAATTTAGCTAGGGACGCGGGAGATTTAAAATCCTTACAGGAACAGATAACCGCCGAGCTAAATAATAATAATAATCAACAAAGGCAAACTTACACCACGACAACGGTGACTATAATTGTAATAATAATAATTCTAATTATATTAGTTATATTATATGTATTGTATAGAAAATTAAGTACATTAAAAAATAAATGGAAACCCGGGGGCACCGGAAGTCCTAACGTCCTATCTTCAACAGCATGCACCAATACAGAGGCAGAGCCTATAGCTTGCATAAAAACAGGCGCAAGGGCGAAAAGCCTATTGCCCGAAATAATTTAAAAATAGGAAGCCCATAGGACAACAGGGCTTTCGTTTAGCCCCGGGGGTGTTGTGAACCCCTGCACGCGCCGCACGGTTATGCTCACTCAGCATATCGGGTATGAGCGGACGTGTGGGTTCACACGATCGTCAGTCTGTATTACGTAGAGCTACGAGATTGTCTTTAGTTTTGATTATTATAACGTGTACAATAAAAACCAGTAGTTAAAACCAACAGTCGAGTGTAAATTATTTAAGGGAAACCTAACCAACGTTGTAATAAACGTCTCAGTTCGAAAGTACTAGTTGGCTAAATCCAGACGCACGACAAACCGCGAACTCTGTAAGCACGGATTCAACCGGGCTTACAACATTAGCATGGCATCAAAATGGTTTCGCTAAATGACAATTTACTATACGACCTAATCTAACCTAACCAAACGACCAATCCACAACGCAATAAACAAGATCCGTGCTTATATGAGAACTGGCTGTACAATAATTTGTTGAATGTTGAGACGACAAACAAAAAAATTAACATATAACCAACGTTCTGTATATTTGAATCACGAGATCTAGTACTGCTGTACTTGAGCCAACCCGGTCGCGCTGTTTGCGTTCAGTAGTGGTGATTAGAGATAAGATAGTCAGGCCACTATAGTGGTTGTACATTGCACTTGCTACTAATGCAGGCTGCGTCACTTCTTTATATAATACAGCTTACAGATAAGAATGGTTGGACTGAGAGGCTTATATAATATAATTCAAAATTTTTTTTTGGTTGTTTGTGGGGGGGCTTAATGTTTAAATCCCCCCCCCCCCCACAGACATGAACAAACTACGCCACTTTACTAGTCACTACTAAAAGAAAACAATTTACCGGTGTCAAACCGATTGATCTAAAATTTGTTAAAGCAATGTTATGAGATATATTGACATTTATATTGACATTGCAATAAGGGCAGCAGTAATAATTAATATTATTGAGAACGAATATGGGCAAAAACTGATACGTAATGACAAAACTTTGGCTTGTTTGACGCGCAAATCATTTGTTTTATCACAAAATAAGTGACTAAAGTTTCCAATTTCTGCTGAATGTAATATTTTATTTCTGGTCAATGAGTTTAAAACTTTTTAATCTCCAATTGAATTAAAAATGTTCATTATTAATTCAACACAAGTGCAACAATTATATATTATTATTATTATTATTATTTCATAGCTTGATATGAACGTGTCGACTTGGGGTTCAACTGGAGGTTGGATACCAAATCATTATATTCTCATAAGAAAAAAGGCATGCAGTAGTTTAAGAAATCTTTATGGAAATGCATGGTTTACATTACTCAATGCTTTTAACGTTCCAACTGATAGATGTCCAATACCAGTGGTAATATATGAAACCATTATAAATAATGATATGATTTTATAGTAACCATAATGGATAAACGATATTTGATGACCCAAAAATGGTTAAATTAATATTAAAATTAATCAACATATTATAAAGATATTTTTGGAATATTTTATAGATTCTATAAAATAATTCTTCTATAATATAGAAGATAAATAATACTATACGAAATAATAATGTGTGCCATTCATTATCTAATTATTATGTATTTATAATTCATCACTAAATTTTAACAGGGCACATATATTACATCAGGGTATGAATTGACGAAATTCGAAGATATGAATTTGCCCAAAGTAAGTTTTTATGGAAAATATAAGTAGTGCGCCGCATTAAAAATGTTGAAAATAAAGATGTTTGTTGCATTGTTGTGAAACAATTTT
>NW_021771457.1:0-1689 GCF_005508785.2 Acyrthosiphon pisum | reverse complement strand
AAATCAAAAAATATACTGGATGAGTTTTTAGGTATGTTTCCTAGTAAAGTTTGTAAAGAACTTGAATATTAACTTAAATATTTTATGAAAAATTATTTGGATATATTTTATAGATCTTATAATTTTAGATAGGTCTTAGTAGTTATAAGTAATTACATTTATTTTTTCTTACTAGTATTTACTTTTGAAAATCTGATGCAATTTAAAGTAAATATTCATAATTAATATTTCTATAAGTTAATTGTTAATAAAATCATTACCAATATAGAAGTATAATTAGAAAAATATTAATTCGGATTAATTTAATTGGAGATAGGTACCTACCTAACAAAATACGTTTTTATTTTTATTATACTATAATTTTTAATTAAAAATTTGTGAATAGTTGACAGTATTGATATTTGTGAAAATATTATTAAAGTATTGAATTCAAACTGAACACATCCATTTCCATTACAAGAATGATATACTCGACAACTACAGTGAGAGCAGTACCCACTTGTTCACCTTATTTAAAATTTGTGTTATCATCAATAACAATGGTTGTTAGCCTAACATAAATATTTACATTGCGTAAAATGTAATGTAATGTCTGTAAAATATTTAGTTACAAGCGTATTGATATTATTTTAATTGATTTTGCTTTGCGCACAGAGTTAATTATTCTGCTTCCAACGACGTGTGGATCGGCTCGCAGCTCGTGGCCTGTGACTGCACCAAGGAACTGCTTGGGAGGGTATATTATCCATATTCAATTGAAAAGTGTTTAGATTAAAAGGTTAAAACATTTTCATTTTTGCTGACTATATAATACCTAATTTTAAGAGTAAAACAAAAAGTTCATATTGTGCGCACGGGACGAGCCGGTCGAGCCGGGGCTCAACTAAAATATTTTTACGGGCATAGTAAAATGTTTGTCTATACTTATTATAAATTATAATAATATGTTTGAAAATGTTATTTGTAGTAAAAGTGAAATAAAATAACAACTATTTGTGTGTACCTCTACATTAATTCTATTCATCTAACAAAAACATTGTGTACAAAATATGTACTATGATTAAAAGTGGGCAAAAGTCACGCAACGTCATCGCGAAAGGTCATTATGCTATCTTTATGACTACTACACGGCGTGTAACTAAAATAGACTTGCGATAATCAGGTAATTAAAAGTCAACATCATTAGGAAGACGTCCACATGTTCTGTAGTACGTAACCAGTACGCAATCACGAGCACTAGCAATGGATTTACGTTCGAAATATTCGCTCGAAGAACGCATCTTTCTTGTATCAGCATATTACCGATATGATGCTGATTATAATACAATTTTTACAGAGTTTGAGGTGAAATTCCCAAATAGCTCTGTCCCGCGACGCGAAACAGTGTACCGACTGATCAAAAAATTTGAAAAACATGGCTCAGTCGTTGATGCCCCACGTTCTGGCCGTCCTCGAACAGCAGCAACAAATGAAAACATGATGTACGTTGCGCAGTCGTATGTCGAGAATCCAGCACAATCTACTGTACGTGTGTCTGCAGATTTAGGGATATCAAGGCGTTCGACAGCACGAATGATGAAAAACCTTGGGTTGAAGGTGTACCGCCCACATTTACTGCAGGCGTTAAATGAAGATGATCCGGACCGTCGCCTCGAATTTTGCGTGTGGTATGTGATACGCACTGAAGCT
>NW_021771456.1:716-985 GCF_005508785.2 Acyrthosiphon pisum | reverse complement strand
TGTGTACCTAACGTGTATATTTGTTATTTAGTTTGCGCAAACTTACTGCCAAAATGGTGCTGTTGGCTTCAGCCGTATGCACAAAAACGGGAAAAACCATCGTCTCTCGACAGTTTGTTGAAATGACTAAAGCGCGGATTGAAGGTCTACTGGCGGCGTTTCCTAAGCTGATGTCGACAGAAAAACGTCACATTCAACATACATTTGTTGAGACAGATTCTGTGCGATATGTATACCAACCATTGGAAAAACTCTACATGTTACTGATC
>NW_021771456.1:0-616 GCF_005508785.2 Acyrthosiphon pisum | reverse complement strand
ACTACAAAGACTAGTAACATATTAGAAGATTTGGAAACATTAAGATTGTTTTCAAAAGTAGTTCTGGACTGTTGCAAGTAAGTACCTACCTTATCCTAATCAGTTTATTGATTTAAAAGTCTTGTAACTTTTACTAACAATTATATGAATGATTTTTGTTCTAGGTTAGTCGATGAGAGTGAAGTATCAAAAAAATCTTTTGATTTAATATTTGCTTTTGATGAAATTGTAGCCCTTGGATATAGGGAGAGTGTTAATTTAGCACAAGTAAGAACATTTGTTGAAATGGATTCTCACGAAGAAAAAATGTATCAAGCGGTACGTCAATCACAAGAGCGTGATGCTAAGGTTAAAATGCGCGAGAAAGCAAAAGAATTACAACGACAAAGAATTGATGCTGTCAAAAAGGGTGTTCGTATGACAGCACCATCAAGCTCTTACATGTCAATGACACCAGTTGCAGATTCAATTTACGAAATAAAAGTATCCAAACCCGAAACACCAAAATACACATCAACCAATAAAGCTTTAAAATTAGGAGCAAAATCTAAAGATGTTGATTTGTTTGTTGATCAATTGAAATCTGAAGGTGAAAAAGTTGTTAGTAATAACAAGA
>NW_021771455.1:4867-5200 GCF_005508785.2 Acyrthosiphon pisum | reverse complement strand
TATTTTGGTTTTTACAATTAATCTGGCCACTGGATATTCATTCAGTTGTACGATTATAGTTGGTAAGTATATATTTTTTTCCTAACATGAAGACCATAACGTGATTTTATCTAGCCCCGGCTGGTCAATAATTCTTTATACATATACCAATGTAACTTTTAACATTAAATGTAACTTAGTTACAATAAAATGAGTAAATTGTCCAATCCTGGTAATATATACTTGAATAGTCAATACTCTAGATAGCACGTGATATATATTTCAGCTAAACGATGTTTATATTTTTAAATTCCACAAAAATATAAATTGTCGATAAATACACTTTTTATATTT
>NW_021771455.1:2000-3879 GCF_005508785.2 Acyrthosiphon pisum | reverse complement strand
TCGTGATACATTGTTACAATAGCAGTTGAAAAATATTAAAAATACATAGACACAATTATTTTTTATAAGCATTTATTTGAAGTTGAAATTTTGACAAAATTTATCAAATTTAAAATTGAATAATTATTTTGTAGTTAAAAATTTATAAAATGTTCAACTTTTATATCTAAGGATTGAAAATTTAAAACAATATTCCACGTAAATATTTAATTCTGTTACCAAAAATTCTAAGAAATACATAAGCACAGTTTATTTTTATAGTCATTTTAAAATTCGGAAGAAATTACATATTAAAAAACCTAGAATAACTATTTTAGTTATTTTGTTGTGATTATATAATATTATTCATGGGTACTTGAAACTTCTAAAGTATACTATTATATATCTATGATAGTATCACTGTTTGTTATTGATGTATAACGCGTTATACCTAATGGATATTGTGATATTCCCGTGTATATTATAGTGGATATTTTAGGTCAATTTTTTTTTTAATACCATAGTAGGTTAGTATATAATATATATAAGTATATAATATGTCTTATACCTAGATTCAGTGCTCGAATTGGGGGGGTGCGCAGGGGGACGGAGCTCCTCTACTATTTTTATTTTTTTTTTGCGTACCCCAACTATTTTTTTTTTACTTGGACGGGGGGACGGACCAAACTAATGCCCAAAATAATTTTTATTAAAATTTGGTGTGGATTTAAAGTGTTTTGTCAATGAATACCTAGTAATTTTACATTTTTTAATATAAAAATATTTTTCATCCTGTCTATTGTTTTGACTAGTAATGTTTAACTTTTTTGACTCGTGATCCACTGTTTTTGTAACAATATTTTCACAACTCGTGTCACCTTTGTAGGCCATAAAAGAAAAAAGACTAAGCTGCTAGTTTTACGTAACTTCCCGTGCATAAATGTGCCAAAAACATTTCCAAAAAAGTTTCAATAAACATTTGTTTAATATTGGAATCACAAGTAAGCTCAATTTATTGATTTTAGTAGACATTTTAACTATCATTATATCTACTGTAAAATATGGTTCTTCAATTCATTCATAACTTATTCGAATCCATAATTTATAATTTTATAATAAACTTATTTTTTTTAAAACAAAAAAGACTTGTCACGACCCATTTTTATAGATTACGCGACCCATGATTTGGTAGCGACACTGGTTGAATTCCTAATACCTTGCTAATTTTCTTATTATTGTTTTTTTGTATTTATGCCTAGTTTAGTAGTTCGCAGATATTATGTACCTACAATAAACTATTGTATTATAATATATCTGCAAAAAAAAAAAAAATAAGTATTATAAATTATGAATTCGAATAAGTTATGAATAAATTGAACAATATGCACACTTATGCACAGGATATTACGCAAAGCTAAAGTTTTTATTCTTTCATGGCTTAAAAAGGAGACACGAGTCGTGAAAATATTGTTACAAAAACAGTGGATCGTGAGTCAAAAAGGTTGGAAACTACTAGTCAAAACCATAATTAGGATGAAAAATATTTTTTTTATATTAAAAAATGTAGAATTCATTAGGTTTATCTTTGACAATAATTTAGATCCATTCTTAATTTTAATAAAAATTGATTTGGGCATTTGTTTGTAAATATCTGTGAACTAGTGTTCACAATTGACATAGGTATGCGTCTATAGCACAAATAATTATTAAGATATTATCACTGATAATTATAAATCTTTTATTTCCTACCGAAATATGTAGGTAGGTATTATCTCTATCAATAAAAATTTTGATAAATAAAATATGAATATAAAATATAAATCCTTACATGTTACACAGGCACATATAGGTAGTTAAATATTTTATATTTGGAAATTTGGAGTAGAAAATGTGTAACTAA
>NW_021771455.1:1289-1885 GCF_005508785.2 Acyrthosiphon pisum | reverse complement strand
TGAATAATTTTGCACTTGGAACACAGTTTATAAATTGTTGGATTGAGCTCCTCTACTTAATAATTCGCAATTCGAGCACTGCATAAAGCTATACAAACGGTTTGGCCAAATACAGAAATGATTGCATGTAGGTTTTATTTAACCCAATCGTGGTGGAGAAATGTGCAAAAATTTGGCTTGGCTACACACTATAAGGACAACACTTCTGATATTGGCAAGTAGATACACCACACGTTTGGTCTACTTTTTTTGAATCCTGAAGAGGTAGGTGATTGTTATGTCGAAGATTTAATGGCAGACTGTCCTGAAAATGACAAACTGCAAAAGTACTGTGATTATTTAACTGATAACTATATTTCTAATGAAAGTATATTCCCACCAAAGCTTTGGGCAGCTAACTCGTTAGATTTAATCAGGACAACTAATGCATGCGAGTCGTTCCATTCATTCTTTAACAAAAGTTTTTATTGTAATTCTCCATTAATTGGTACGTGGCTGGCTAGTGGCTGTTACACAAGAAGTCCAAACTGATGTCTATATTAAACTGAGTAGTATCCATTTACAAAACTTTCCTAAAGATAGGAAAGTAAAAGATC
>NW_021771455.1:0-1189 GCF_005508785.2 Acyrthosiphon pisum | reverse complement strand
ATTCGTTTATTTTGGTTTTTACAATTAATCACATTCATTCATTTGTACAATTATAGTTGGTAAGTATATATTTTTTTCCTAACATGAAGACCATAACGTGATTTTATCTAGCCCCCGGCTGGTCAATAATTCTTTATACATATACCAATGTAACTTTTAACATTAAATGTAACTTAGTTACAATAAAATGAGTAAATTGTCCAATCCTGGTAATATATACTTGAATAGTCAATACTCTAGATAGCACGTCATATATATTTCAGCTAAACGATGTTTATATTTTTAAATTCCACAAAAATATAAATTGTCGATAAATACACTTTTTATATTTTATCATGAATCAGAAATGTATTTAACCTAACAATAAGGTTAATAGTGTGAATAAAATAAAAAAATAAAAATTGATTAATTTATATTTAATATGTACCTATACATAAAACGAACAATACATATTTTTTTTGCAAGATGAAACAAAAAAATAATTTACGAACGTTACAAAACTAGTATACCAAGATTATATTTTAACTTAATCTGAAAGTAAATATGAACTATTATTTGATTATTATAACTTACAAGTTACAATAGAATTGTCAATTAAATAAAACATGAAAATAATAAAAAGTATTTAATGCTATATGCCTATATACCAGTAAACATTCATCAATTTTGGAATAAGTTATTCTATTAATATTCCCGGTGATACATTTAAAGGTAAACACATGACATATTTTATTTTACGTAATTCGCAGTCATTACAAAACAACTAGTTTTTTAATTTTTTTTAGATTCTGAGCGGAGCAATGAATGTATTGATTTTACAATGATGTGTTTTTTTATTTTTTTATTTTTGTGTCTGTCATCACGGTTTGGGGCAGTAAAACTGCTTCGATTTTCTCCAACAGTATCTTGTTTGATGGGAAAGTGAACCTAGTTGGTGCATTAGGGAGGTCAAAATTTGAAATTTCCATTAATTTTCAAAGCGCCGTGAAAAACAAAAGAAAAATTAAGGAAAAACGGTAATTTTTACACAAAATCTGTTTTCGAGAAAATTAATTTTGGTTTTTGGTGTAACTTTAAAGCAAATGACCGTAATTACATGAAATTTTCACTGGTTGTTTATATTTCCATTTTCTATACAGGATACAATTTTCAAAATACTTTGATTTTTTTTTGAACTATTTAGGGACAT
>NW_021771454.1:13120-14587 GCF_005508785.2 Acyrthosiphon pisum | reverse complement strand
AACACATAATGCGTACCACCGATTTCCAATACATTTGAATCGTTTTACTCAAAATTAAATGGAATGTTTTATCATCGTACGTCCTAACATTTTCCAATTTGTAGAGCTGTAGAAGTATTGAAAAATGTTCAAACTGATATTTATATTTAAATGCGAAGCTCAAATTTAATAAACAATCGAAGAGAGAATGTATAGAAAAAGAAGATTTTATTAAAAATATTATAATTATTCAATAAGAAAACAAAAATATATCACATCATCAGTTCGTTTGGAGTACACAAATTTACCCATTTTATAAAATCAATAAATATATTTTAGAACAATAAATAATTTATAATATAAATCTAATGCGCCGAGAATAAGGTATCTATGTACTAGTATAGTAGTATACTAGTATATGTTGTATAGTAAAGGAAGAACTAATAAAATATTTTTGAAGTACCTACCTATAATGTAGCAATGTAAAAAGGCATCTTTGTATCTAAGTAAGGGAATAGAGCCAAAAATGAGCTTCATCTCCTAAAATCTACCTCCGTAAGCACTAAGCAAGTACCTATACAGGTATCTAATGAATTGTAAATATAAAACAATGAACGGGTGGGGAGGGGGGTTATAAATTAATTTAGATTACTTATATAGCGACTATATTTTATATAATACTAGCCGACCCGTCACAGCTTCACCCGTGATTGGTTTTTTATTTTGCCTCCGGACGTTGATATGTATAATTTTTTATTCAAATTTGATCGTTTAATGTGATCGGCAAGTAAATATGAAAAATGGTTAATGAAAACGTATTGAAATGTTTCTAGCGGTAATAATGATAAATATATTTTTATCAAAAATAGCTGATCCCTTGCACTTCGTTGCTCGTTAAATGTAGGTACCAACTCCTATGACTCAAACTTTGTTCAATTCGTTATTTAATAATCGGTGTATGGTGTTCAAAACTTATCTTAACTTTTCCGTGGCCCAGAATAAAAATTCTGGTTCGCAGCAGTTTATTATCAGGTAGGCAATCTACCTGCGGTATAGATCGCGGACCCCGTGCTGTTTGTACGTAAGTGTATGATTTAACTCTAAAGTATCAAAGTTATACAAAGTTTATCGTTTTTACTTAATTCCACCTACGGTGGATTAATATAATCAATTAATACAAAATTCTAACCTAACCTAACCGTAATAAAATCCAATGAATAAAAAAACCAAATTTAGTCCTTATTAAATTAATCTATCTTCTTTCCAGAGGTCTAATCTACACACAAACATTCATACCAAGCTGAACCTGTGCACTCGGTTATGAGTAAAAAATTGCAACTTAAAAAATTTTGATTGTTTAACTGTTTTTGGATGTAACTTGCTGCAATGTTCAATAATTTGATTTGATGCTAGCTTTTTCCTGATCTGCCCAAATAGCCAATGAAACCAATAATAAATAAATACTAATTTTTACTGTAGACTGTAACC
>NW_021771454.1:7679-11974 GCF_005508785.2 Acyrthosiphon pisum | reverse complement strand
ATCAAAACTAGCAGCACGTACTATTGAATATAGTGAATGAACATTTGGTATACGACGGAGACAAGACACGTTTGGTAGCGTTTTCTTAATATATATTGTAATATATAGGAAATATTCTTAACTATTGAAACGTGCAGTATATTTATGTATAAAATAGGTTGGGCACACTTTAGCAGGTAGTAAAATAGTATGTATGGTGCTAATGCTTATAAGTTATAATGTATAAACTGTGTAATATAATATGTCAGCTAGGTGTATCCATATAATATAATAATATAGTATATATCTATCAGTATACAAATTAATCCGTTTATAGATATTATATATTTTATTTTTATTATAAATAAATATAGGTAATTCTATATATCTTTTAAATAGAATATATTGCTCAAGTAGATATAGAATAATTATTTTATGAAGTTAGATAAGTTTGGTTCCCGTGTGTAATTATGCTTATTATAAATTATAATGATAAATATGTTGACGGTAAAAAAAGTGTTAAAATAAATACATTTTAATATTAGGAAAATACCGAATGCAAGCCAAAAGTACGTGTACCAAAAAATATATATATTATAAAATAGAGAAATTACAATTTTTAAAAATAAAATGAAATAGGAGCCAATTTTTTTTATATATTTGTGATTACAACTTCATTTAAAGTTGAAGTAAATAAAATAAAACGTATACAATTTAAAATGTAGACAAATTTAAACTAAGATAGCCTGAGACGCCATTGCTTTTAAAATAAACAGCATGTTTTACTATCTAGCTTATAATGCTAATATTATACTATATGAGCCTATAAAATATTTACTTGCAGGCTGTAATTTGAATATTTTAAAAAGTACCTACTTGTAATACGAAAAATGTAAAACGCAATGGTGGTAATATTTCTGAAGTTTTATTGAATACTACTCCACATTTGTACCTAATTTTATATCTTACAATATTTTATTCGTATATAGTTGTGTAACAATGATTATTGCACTTTGAAATTTAAACAATTCATCATTCCAATAGTAGACTGCTTAACCTAAACAATTTAAAAATATATTGGACTCGATAATTTACAATGACATTACACAGCTATATGGGATTTAATCCAAAAACAGGTATAACACAGTACTTGTAAACGAGCTCAGATTCTAGGTACCTACAGTAGGTAACTACCTACTCATATATATTATAGTATGTATCAAAAACTAAATAATGAAAATATTACGTTCAACGTGAACTATACGTCTATACGTATACCATATACATAAAGTCGAATTAATTTCATTGATTGATTTCATTATTAATGTTTCAGTGATCTATAAATTATATTAACTCAATCTGAACACAGGCGTATGTTGTTGATATTTTGGAAAGAAGCCAATAGATATCTTTAGTTCCTATATCAACTATTATTTACTCCGATCAATCCTATTTACACATTATTGAATAATGTGTTTCTATAAATTCCTAATCAATAATCATATCATTACTATGTTCTAAATTATAATGGAGATTCGGATATACTATGACTTTGAAATATTTTGGCGCGATGTGTGAACTAGCAGATTTGTCAGCCATGTGCGCATTCAGTATATAATATTATATAACAAACGAGATACCCACCTATATATTACTATATAATATTATAATCATAATATACTGCACTATCGGACCATACAGATGTATATTTGTAATATTATGGCCATTCGGGTTCCCGCGATACGTCCCATCACTTAAATATCGAAAAGCGAAAATATGTAATGGTATGCGAAAACACACGGGGGGTTGTAGGGGGCATTGGAAGAGTACAATATAATATATTTTATAAAGAACGAAAAAACATAATAATATATCATCATAATAATAATATTGTAGCGTATATATGTTAAGCGCCGCCCCATCGCGCCACGCTGTGTGCACAAGTGCATTTTTATATTATTATATTTTGACCGTCCTCAGGTCGGCTATTGAACTATTCGCGTTGTGGATGATGGGTATCGCGTCCGCCGAACACACCCGAGGCTGCGGGATCTCTGGCGGCCGGTGGTGACGCCGACGCTTATGCGTGTCCGCATTGTGCACCGACTCAATGTGTACAGCGGGGGCGTTGGTATGTGTGTGTGTGTTTGCGGAGCGTACTGCACGAGAGACGATTATAATAATAATAATAATAATATCACGTCTTCGTCTGCTGCATAGAGTATGTGGTGTACGCTCACAGAACGTGACCGGACCTTATGGCACGGGATTAAGACGCTTCGCGTGCGTCCACCGGACGGCCCGTCGTCGACGCCTGCACTGTCGCCACGGTAATCGCCGCCGCCGCCGCCGCATGTGTGTAGAACAGTCCTCTCCGGATACTCACATTATATAGGTCGTGTATACACATAATTTTATGATATAATATAAAAATATGGGCAAGCACGTTCTTGACTCTCGAGACACAAAACTATATATATATGTCTATATACCTATATAATATGCGTAGTAATCTGTATGCTGACAATGTAATAATATAATAAATATGTAGTATCTGCAATGGTCGGATTACAATTATTCACAAAATATGAATGTAGTATGTGTATATATATAGTGCATATTAGTGTACACACTTTATCACTTATATGTCTATATAGTATATACTATAGACATTATGGCCACACATATAGGTACCTACTGTATAGTGCACATATACTATATTATAGAGGATGATATACCGCAAAGGCATAAACCTATTCTACAATTCGAATATCAGGGAAACTGAATAACATTATATAATTATTATATCTATATATACTACTATATAAAATTGTGAGGGGTTTTCTACGACCGCGCTAACCAAGAAGGCTACTGAACCGATTTAGCTGAAATTGTTTACTGTTATACCTGATAGTCTTCTGAAGGTTTTAATACCACTTTTGTCGATAAAAAATAAGTATAAAGTTCTTGAAAAATTAAAAAAACAAAGCCAATCTCATCCTTATATAGTTATATATATAAGAGAACAGGTCTTGTTTATGTTCCAATTTTGTGACTACACTATTTAATATTTTTCCAATTTTTTTTCACAGAATTGTTCTAAATACCTTCCTGTGTTACCACGTTGCCCGATTTTCAATTTTTTTTGACGGAGGGGAGTGAGAAGGGAATTTATATATTATTTACCGGAAATCTAAATACCACTGACTCACTGATCGCTGTATCTTAAAAACTACTCAACGTACGAACTTGAAATTTGGAATAGTGGTTCTTCTATAATACTTTCACCGTACAATAAGAAAGGATTTGTCAAAATTCGCATTTTAAAGAGGTGCTCGAACAGGGACATAGAGGTTAACATTGGAAATTTTATTTTTATTTATTAATAGTTCCCATTGGTTACAGATAACAGTAGAAAACAGTATTTATTTATTATCGGTTGCCATTAGTTATTTGGGCAGATCAGGTACAAGCTTGCATCAAATAGAATTATTGAACATTGCCTACTAGGGTGGCTGAATTGCACTTACTGCAGTAAGTTAGTTGAACAATCGTAATTTTTTAAGATTTTCAATTTTTACGGGTAATGACGTGCACGGGTTCTTCTACTTTTAAATTTTAAGTGACTAAAATTATATAATGAATGAATGAAACTATCTACTATCTATAGGTATGGTGTACGTCGTCTGGGTATCGTTTGTTCTTGGAGTTGATTATATTAAGCTTTAGAACTATAAAAATTTAGCTTGAGCGAATCTATTATATACGTCTATACGCCCGAGTACTTGCAGTGGAGTAGAAAATAATATAGGTACGCTACATTATAGTATAGGTATATATTGTGTTCAATGCCATTATTTATGCTCCACTACACAAAAGTTAATGAACCGAGCGTTTAATATATATTTATATCGTTTGTATGTTTCATGTTATACGAAAAATGATGGAAATTATACGGATGACCTAATGTTAACGAGCAATACGAGCATCTTCGAATTAAAACGCATGTGTATAATAGTGATGTTAATTGAACCCACGAAGCGCTACACGCGTATCCACGTAGTCGTATGTACGTTTGTTTAATTTTCGTGTGTAAGAATCGTCGTGTTCTGGTTGTAATTATAATATATAGTTTCATATTTGTTCGCATAATGTCATATATTATACATATTTTATACAATCGTCCAGGCGGCGGCGATCAACAATTACGTTTCCGTGAACTTATTATAGTATTATTATCATAATATTGCGTGTTTTATGTATAATAATTAATAATCAATGTCGTAAGTGTACCTATAAATATATAATATATTGTA
>NW_021771454.1:0-7579 GCF_005508785.2 Acyrthosiphon pisum | reverse complement strand
AATTGCAGTATATATTATACATTTAATATAATATGCTAGGTAGCCCAGGTAGGTACTCGCGAGTCACTCGTGGAATCATGGTTTCTATATCTCACGCAGCGCCGTGCTAAACGAAACTACCTATATGTATTGCTTAAAGAACGGTGCATTGTGTTTGAATTCGATTTTAACATTTCAGAAACCCGTGAACATAAATCGATGATACAAGGGGGTCTGAAAAGCAGGGCTATTGGAATTTGGAACAGATATTAAAAATACCAGTATTTGAACCAGAACCTTATTGGAACCCGTTCCGATTTTTTTAGGAATCTAAACCGGAACCGATACCCATATTTGTTTGTATAGAATTTTTAGGGTTTTTTTCCGTTACAATATTATTTAGTTATTTTATTTATTCAGGTAATATAAATTGGCTCGTTGAATTTGATTGTAAATGTATAACTACATAGGTTTTTAGTTTTCTATCATAATCTACGAAAGTTTCAGAAAACGATAAAATATATGAACAACTATCAAAATATTGTAATACATAAATTGTTATATTCGCTTGTCCGTTGGACGTTGACCATAATCATTTCCCTATACATGCCTATACATGCTTATTCATAGTTGACTATTGACTAATAAAAATATTATTAAAACCGTAATAATTATGCACTCGTATATAAGTTGTTATCAGATTATGACATGAATTGATAAATATGAAATATATACATATATTATACATAATATACATATAATATAAATAATAATTTAGGAATTGATTCATATAAAAAAATAAATAGTATATTATACCAAAACATTTAGTACCATTTTGCATTTTTGCAAAAAAATATTAGATAAGTATTGAATTAATTACCTATTAACACAAAATATGGTTTTTATAGAAAAAATCTCAATGTATTGCATAATATATTGCTATATGCTGTCATACATTTTAGAAATCAGAGTTTAAATTTTTATAATTGAAACATACAACAGTTGTCATATTATAGAATACCTATCGCTTAAAAGAAAAAGCTCCGCTCGGCTTTATAATATAGCCATATAGGTGTTAAGTGTACCTTGTCATTGAAAATAATTATAATCATAGGAGTGCGCAGACTTTATTCGCAGGTTATGCAATAAGGAAAATAGGGCCCCCTCACAAATTCTAATCTTTCTTTAATTTATTCTAAAAAAACAATTCTAAGCCGTTAAACATTTTTTTTAACACATATAGGATTCAATTTACATTTTACAATCTAAGTTTTTACAAATATACTACTTAGCTTTTTTGCTTCCCTCGGAATCTGAAATCACACATAGTTTTACAGTAGAATATTTAACAACGCGCTGTAGAAATAAGTAATAAATAATTTTGTCTAAACACTCTAAACGATTAACGAATTATGTCAAAAAACATCGGCTCGTCGGAATACAGTTTAACTTTTCATGGTAAACGTTCTATTGTATATCAGTAACGTTCAGCGGTAAAATCACAGATAACAAAACTTAAAGCTTATCTATCCAACCAGTACCATATTATAACAATGATGGTAATAACTAATAATACTTATTAAATTATACATATCGATGTTGACATGATACCGGACTCAATTATATTAATAA
The DNA here is from genome assembly GCF_005508785.2 of Acyrthosiphon pisum. NCBI lineage: Eukaryota > Metazoa > Arthropoda > Insecta > Hemiptera > Aphididae > Acyrthosiphon > Acyrthosiphon pisum. The sequence continues at coordinate 5,968 of NW_021771454.1, read as the reverse complement.
TATGGTCTTTGATTACAAACTATAAAAACAATAATAATTATTCTATTCTTGCAACATAGATAACAATATCTACGTGTTACGCTTTAGTGTATTAATAGTTTAGATATATTATTGACTTTATACATATAACAAAAAAAAATCTACAATTTACGACAAAATTTGTCAAAATCAAGAACATTTGCAAATAATTTTGTAGTTAAAAAATTATAAAATGTTCAATTTTTATAGCTAAGCTTAGCTTAACTTAGGTTCTGAAGTTTAAAACAACGGTTCTCATAAGTAGTTCTCATAAGTTCACGCTGCAACGAAAAAATCTTAAAAATGTATACCTAAGTCCTAAACACAGTTTTGTTTTACAGATATTTCAAGTTAAATTTTGGACAAATTATATAATAAGTTGCTAAAGAAAATTATCGCCAAATTATTTGAAAGTGACTATTGATTGTGTGAAAAATGTCGATTTTTAAATCTCTTCAAGTTCTTTAGTTATTTTGTGATTAAAAGCTATTATTACGTTCTATCTACATTTAAAATTCAGAAAATTATAAAATTATACACAACTCATAGCTGTATAGTAAATATGCAATTTTTATTTTAAATAAAAGTTGGTTAAAACAAACGCGAACATTTTTTTTCTTAATATTTTTATGTTTATTATAGAACCTAATTTAGTCAAATGGTCGTTATTGGCGTCATTCAGTTAGTAGGTATTTGATATTACCATTGTCGCTGTATAAGTATACCAAAGAAAAAAATAATTAAATTATTTTAGTTTTACATAAAAAAAAATAGTTGCTTCTCTGGGTCACAGCTGGCCTATAGAAAAGGTTTGAAATGTTTGAATACCAAACAAAGAATTGAAAATTTGATAATAAATGTTTAAATCGTTTAATGATAGTCGAATTGCAAAAATAACACGTTACATGCACCTTTAACTCTTTGCTGGACGGTGTGTCAGATAAACCTATTACCTTTAAATTTTAAGAGTACGTCCACCCCTATAATGTGTTATCTCCGTAGTCCGTTTTACAAACGCGTAACATACCAAATTTACGCTTAGAAATTCACGTTTTATGCCGTTAGCTTAAAAATGTAAGTGAATCGACCTATTATGAAACTTGATGGTAAAAACATTATCTGTGTTTCGTTGGAAGTATTTTTATGATAATTCAGTATTTAAATGAATTAGGCGTGTATAATAAATGTAAATTAAAAATGCTCATAACTCATTTAAAAACTGAACTATCGTAAAAAAACCTCCAAAAAAACACAGATAATGTTTTTGCCATCAAGTTTCATAATAGGTCTATTCAATCTAATTTTAAAGTTGTGATTTAAGACGGATGTCATTACTCGTTGACACCATTGCAGTGGACTTCGTCACCTATCGGTGAACTGTTCTTCAAGGAACTTCATGAAATAATCCTATTCCTAACCACAACAACAGTCGACAATCGCCATTATTTCTTATCGCACGTATTTTCCGCATTGTACAATATATTATATATTTATAGGTACACTTACGACATTGATTATTAATTATTATACATAAAACACGCAATATTATGATAATAATACTATAATAAGTTCACGGAAACGTAATTGTTGATCGCCGCCGCCTGGACGATTGTATAAAATATGTATAATATATGACATTATGCGAACAAATATGAAACTATATATTATAATTACAACCAGAACACGACGATTCTTACACACGAAAATTAAACAAACGTACATACGACTACGTGGATACGCGTGTAGCGCTTCGTGGGTTCAATTAACATCACTATTATACACATGCGTTTTAATTCGAAGATGCTCGTATTGCTCGTTAACATTAGGTCATCCGTATAATTTCCATCATTTTTCGTATAACATGAAACATACAAACGATATAAATATATATTAAACGCTCGGTTCATTAACTTTTGTGTAGTGGAGCATAAATAATGGCATTGAACACAATATATACCTATACTATAATGTAGCGTACCTATATTATTTTCTACTCCACTGCAAGTACTCGGGCGTATAGACGTATAGTAGATTCGCTCAAGCTCAATTTTTATAGTTCTAAAGCTTAATATAATCAACTCCAAGAACAAACGATACCCAGACGACGTACACCATACCTATAGATAGTAGATAGTTTCATTTATTCATTATATAATTTTAGTCACTTAAAATTTAAAAGTAGAAGAACCCGTGCACGTCATTACCCGTAAAAATTGAAAATCTTAAGAAAATTACGATTGTTCAACTAACTTACTGCAGTAAGTGCAATTCAGCCACCCTAGTAGGCAATGTTCAATAATTCTATTTGATGCAAGCTTGTACCTGATCTGCCCAAATAACTAATGGCAACCGATAAAATAAATACTGATTTCTACTGTTATCTGTAACCAATGGGAACTATTAATAAATAAAAATAAAATTTCCAATGTTTCCTCTATGTCCCTGTTCGAGCACCTCTTTAAAATGCGAATTTTGACAAATCCTTTCTTATTGTACGGTGAAAGTATTATAGAAGAACCACTATTCCAAATTTCAAGTTCGTACGTTGAGTAGTTTTTAAGATACAGCGATCAGTGAGTCAGTGGTATTTAGATTTCCGGTAAATAATATATAAATTCCCTTCTCACTCCCCTCCGTCAAAAAAAATTGAAAATTGGGCAACGTGGTAACACAGGAAGGTATTTAGAACAATTCTGTGAAAAAAAATTGGAAAAATATTAAATAGTGTAGTCACAAAATTGGAACATAAACAAGACCTGTTCTCTTATATATATATAACTATATAAGGATGAGATTGGCTTTGTTTTTTAATTTTTCAAGAACTTTATACCTACTTATTTTTTATCGACAAAAGTGGTATTAAAACCTTCAGAAGACTATCAGGTATAACAGTAAACAATTTCAGCTAAATCGGTTCAGTAGCCTTCTTGGTTAGCGCGGTCGTAGAAAACCCCTCACAATTTTATATAGTAGTATATATAGATATAATAATTATATAATGTTATTCAGTTTCCCTGATATTCGAATTGTAGAATAGGTTTATGCCTTTGCGGTATATCATCCTCTATAATATAGTATATGTGCACTATACAGTAGGTACCTATATGTGGCCATAATGTACCTATATGTGTGGCCATAATGTCTATAGTATATACTATATAGACATATAAGTGATAAAGTGTGTACACTAATATGCACTATATAATATATACACATACTACATTCATATTTTGTGAATAATTGTAATCCGATCATTGCAGATACTACATATTTATTATATTATTACATTGTCAGCATACAGATTACTACGCATATTATATAGGTATATAGACATATATATATAGTTTTGTGTCTCGAGAGTCAAGAACGTGCTTGCCCATATTTTTATATTATATCATAAAATTATGTGTATACACGACCTATATAATGTGAGTATCCGGAGAGGACTGTTCTACACACATGCGGCGGCGGCGGCGGCGGCGGCGATTACCGTGGCGACAGTGCAGGCGGCGATTACCGTGGCGACAGTGCAGGCGTCGACGACGGGCCGTCCGGTGGACGCACGCGAAGCGTCTTAATCCCGTGCCATAAGGTCCGGTCACGTTCTGTGAGCGTACACCACATACTCTATGCAGCAGACGAAGACGTGATATTATTATTATTATTATAATCGTCTCTCGTGCAGTACGCTCCGCAAACACACACACACACATACCAACGCCCCCGCTGTACACATTGAGTCGGTGCACAATGCGGACACGCATAAGCGTCGGCGTCACCACCGGCCGCCAGAGATCCCGCAGCCTCGGGTGTGTTCGGCGGACGCGATACCCATCATCCACAACGCGAATAGTTCAATAGCCGACCTGAGGACGGTCAAAATATAATAATATAAAAATGCACTTGTGCACACAGCGTGGCGCGATGGGGCGGCGCTTAACATATATACGCTACAATATTATTATTATAATGATATATTATTATGTTTTTTCGTTCTTTATAAAATATATTATATTGTACTCTTCCAATGCCCCCTACAACCCCCCGTGTGTTTTCGCATACCATTACATATTTTCGCTTTTCGATATTTAAGTGATGGGACGTATCGCGGGAACCCGAATGGCCATAATATTACAAATATACATCTGTATGGTCCGATAGTGCAGTATATTATGATTATAATATTATATAGTAATATATAGGTGGGTATCTCGTTTGTTATATAATATTATATACTGAATGCGCACATGGCTGACAAATCTGCTAGTTCACACATCGCGCCAAAATATTTCAAAGTCATAGTATATCCGAATCTCCATTATAATTTAGAACATAGTAATGATATGATTATTGATTAGGAATTTATAGAAACACATTATTCAATAATGTGTAAATAGGATTGATCGGAGTAAATAATAGTTGATATAGGAACTAAAGATATCTATTGGCTTCTTTCCAAAATATCAACAACATACGCCTGTGTTCAGATTGAGTTAATATAATTTATAGATCACTGAAACATTAATAATGAAATCAATCAATGAAATTAATTCGACTTTATGTATATGGTATACGTATAGACGTATAGTTCACGTTGAACGTAATATTTTCATTATTTAGTTTTTGATACATACTATAATATATATGAGTAGGTAGTTACCTACTGTAGGTACCTAGAATCTGAGCTCGTTTACAAGTACTGTGTTATACCTGTTTTTGGATTAAATCCCATATAGCTGTGTAATGTCATTGTAAATTATCGAGTCCAATATATTTTTAAATTGTTCAAAGTGCATTTATATTTCAAAGTGCAATAATCATTGTTACACAACTATATACGAATAAAATATTGTAAGATATAAAATTAGGTACAAATGTGGAGTAGTATTCAATAAAACTTCAGAAATATTACCACCATTGCGTTTTACATTTTTCGTATTACAAGTAGGTACTTTTTAAAATATTCAAATTGCAGCCTGCAAGTAAATATTTTATAGGCTCATATAGTATAATATTAGCATTATAAGCTAGATAGTAAAACATGCTGTTTATTTTAAAAGCAATGGCGTCTCAGGCTATCTTAGTTTAAATTTGTCTACATTTTAAATTGTATACGTTTTATTTTATTTACTTCAACTTTAAATGAAGTTGTAATCACAAATATATAAAAAAAATTGGCTCCTATTTCATTTTATTTTTAAAAATTGTAATTTCTCTATTTTATAATATATATATTTTTTGGTACACGTACTTTTGGCTTGCATTCGGTATTTTCCTAATATTAAAATGTATTTATTTTAACACTTTTTTTACCGTCAACATATTTATCATTATAATTTATAATAAGCATAATTACACACGGGAACCAAACTTATCTAACTTCATAAAATAATTATTCTATATCTACTTGAGCAATATATTCTATTTAAAAGATATATAGAATTACCTATATTTATTTATAATAAAAATAAAATATATAATATCTATAAACGGATTAATTTGTATACTGATAGATATATACTATATTATTATATTATATGGATACACCTAGCTGACATATTATATTACACAGTTTATACATTATAACTTATAAGCATTAGCACCATACATACTATTTTACTACCTGCTAAAGTGTGCCCAACCTATTTTATACATAAATATACTGCACGTTTCAATAGTTAAGAATATTTCCTATATATTACAATATATATTAAGAAAACGCTACCAAACGTGTCTTGTCTCCGTCGTATACCAAATGTTCATTCACTATATTCAATAGTACGTGCTGCTAGTTTTGATTTTAGAGTGAATTGACCTATTATCAAACATTTAGGTAGAAACATTCTCTGTGGTTAAGCCTTGTCGATTTTTCAATATTTTAATTTTAAGCGAGATGTGAGAATTTTTAATTTGTAATATTTCACATACCCATAATCCTATCACATACCTA
>NW_021771453.1:3038-4876 GCF_005508785.2 Acyrthosiphon pisum | reverse complement strand
TTTTTTTTAAATTACAAATCTCTTGCCTGGACAACATCAAGCAAGACAGCTAGTGTTAATTTTACATTACAAAAGGTGGCTAAAGGGATGTCGCTCTGCTGTACAGTAGGTTACAAGTGGGTCACTGTCTAATGGATAGTATTAAATTTGAATTCAATGATATAATATCACTGTATAAGAAAAACGATTCTGAGCGGAGACGGTATGTTAGTCTAGGTATAAGGTATCTTATATACTTATCTATGGTATGAAGAAAAAAAATTCCAATTATAGGTATCTATAATAAATTCCAAATTAATCATATCACAATGTCCATTAGGTACTTATAACGCGTTATACATCAACAAAAAACCGTGGTACTATCATAGATATATAATAGTATAAATTAGAAGTTTCAAGTACCCACGAATAATATTATACAATCACAACAAAATAACTAAAATAGTTATTCCAGGTTTTTTAATATGTAATTTCGTCCAAATTTGAACTTAAAATGACTATGAAAATAAACTGTGCTTATGTATTTTTTTGGATTTTCGGTAACAGATTTAACTACTTACATGGAATTTTGTTTTAAATTTTCAATCCTTACATATAAAAGTTGAACATTTTATGAATTTTTACCTATTAAATAATTATTCAATTTTAAGTTTGATAAATTTTGTTAAAATTCGATCATTAGATGCTTATAAAAAAAATTGTGCATCTTTAATATTTTTCAACTGATATTGTAACAATATATCAGGAGCCCTTGCATTAAATTTTTACACTTTTTTGCCCAACAGATGAAACTTAATTGATATTTATAGAAAAAAAAAAACTAAAAAAAATTGAAAACTGACCATGTCCGTAAACAGCTCAAATTATTTTCAAAATTTCATCGTATATAAAAAATACTAATATCAACATTCAGTGAAATTTCACAGTATCTACAGTCATTCGTTATTTAATTACAACAAAATAAGAAAATCGTTACGTAAGAAATCGAGTGAAGATCAAATATTGTAAAAATATGAATTTCAAACGCTCATAAAAATTTAATTTGACTTGATTGTAAATCTTAGATTTAAAAAGAAAATTTTTACGAATTCTTAACTAAAAATAATTTGCTAATTTTCGTGATTTTTACATATTTTGTCAATTTTTGAACTTTGAATGCTAATAAAAAAAAACTGTGAGTAAGGATTTTGAATATTTTTCAAATGTCATTGTAACAATATAGTAGGAGCCTTGTATTAAATTTTCAAGTATTTTTACTCAACAAATAAAATTTTATTGATATTCATAGAAAAAAAAACTAATAAAACTGGAAACTGAAAATGTCCCTAAACAGTTCAAAAGAAATCAAAATATTTTGAAAATGGTATCATGCATAGAAAATGGAAATATTAACAACCACTGAAAATTTCATGTATCTACGGTCATTTGTTTTAGAGTTGTACCGACAACCAAAATCGATTTTCTCGAAAACATATTTTGCGTAAAAATGTCTGTTTTTCCTTAATTTTTCTTTTGTTTTTCAAGGTTCTTTTGAAAACTACTGGGAAATTTTTACTTTTGACTCCCCAAAACACCTACTAGATTCATTTTCCTATTAGAAAAGGTACTTTTGAAGAAAATCCAAGCAATTTACTGTCCTAAAAGGTGATGACAGACACAAAAAAAAAAAATTAAAAAATTAAAAAAAAACACACATCATTGTAAAATCAATACATTCATCGTTCCACTCAGAATCTACAAATGCAGTATGTTTCAATGCTATAAATGTCATCAATATAATTAACAATCAAATATTATATTTTCTAGAACACGTGAAAACATTTTTCATAGATAGTTGG
>NW_021771453.1:0-1206 GCF_005508785.2 Acyrthosiphon pisum | reverse complement strand
TAGTAAGCTATCAGTATGATAAGCATACATTTTTTCGGATTAAAGTTTTTTTTACAAATTTTAATATATGTTTTGTCATTTAATCAAAGTTTATTTTTCCACAAAAGTTTGGCATCACTGGATAATTACCCACCGATCCCATTAAAACCGCAAATGATTGTGCATGCGAACTAGTCAGAATTTCGATTGTTATTTTATTTGTAACAATTTGTATGAAACATACCGTGATTGCAATGTTTTAATCTTACCGACTCCAGAATGAATATCCATGAATGTTATTTCATCTGTAACAGTTCGTGGACTCAGAACCAAAAGGTGCTATCTCAAAATATCAAATTGTTCAGGAGAGCCATTTTAAACTATTTTCAACTTAAAACTGCATTATCTTTTTTCGTAATGAATGATTTTTAATGATTAGTACATCTAAAAATTCACAAAGTTGTTCTGGGTTAACACTAGCAATTTATTTTTCTTAAAATCAAAATGTAACGTAAGAAAAACAAAAATGTAAAAAATTTCCGTTAAGAACCAAAAAGTTCTTCAGATAGAACCTTTTGGTTGTTAATATTTTTTTTTTCACTTAGTTAGAACTTCTTGGTTTTGAATTAAATGTATGTTTTCACTATGATGTTACCAACCTCAAAATAATAAATAATGACATGTAATTGGCTTTTCACTTGAGTATAATAGATACCTAACCTAACCTATATACATGACCATACCTGTAGAAGGGGTTAAAAGTAACCCCCCCCCCCAAAAAAAAAAAAACAAAATTAAATTAAATTAATATTCAATTAATTAAACATTAAGGTTATAACTTATAAGATTCTGATTTTCATATTTTTCATTAGGGTTTCGTAACCATGATGACAACATATTTTTTTTTCTATTATAATGATAATAATTGACAAGATCACGGATCAGAATGTTGAGGCATCCCGTTAAAATAAAGACAAAATAAAAATAATATTTACTAAGGACTAAGGTAAATGTACCGTATATTTATTAAAATTATTTATAGAAATCTTTGTTTTGTTGATAAAAATGTACAATAATTAATAATATTGTACCATCATATTATTATTGTATGATTGATACAGTGAATATGAGATAGTACTTTTTGGTTATCACTAATTTATTTTATCTTATAGATAGAACCTTTTGGTTTTAACACTATTCTCAAGAACCAAAAGGTGCTATCTAGAT
>NW_021771452.1:47178-48334 GCF_005508785.2 Acyrthosiphon pisum | reverse complement strand
GATCATTCCAATTCTTCTGATTTTAATTACTCTTCAAAAGTATTATCTGGTTAGTAAATTATGTTAAAAATAATCAATAACTATTTTAACACTTATATATTTTGTTACAGTAAAAATAAAGTAGTAATGCCCTTCTACGGTATATAAAAACTGCAAAGGGCAATGGCTATATATTTCCCACCTAAGAAAATATACCCAGTTTTTATTTCATAAAAATAAAAAAACAATAATCTTTTAAAAACTGAAGAATTTTGAATATTAATAAATATAATTCTCCAAAAATAATATAAAAATATTAAAAAAACAAACTCCACTTTATTAAAATTATATATAATATAATATAAATAAATATATGCAAGAAATAAAAACAAAATAGTTAAAAACTTAAAAAGTATTTAAGTTGCTGGTATAGTATTTGTATGTAATAATACTAAAATTAAATAAGCAAACTCAACTTTATTAAAATTATATATAATATAATATAAATAAAAACAAAATAATTAAAAACTTAAAAAGTATTTATGTTCCTGGTAGTAGTTGTATGTGATAATACTAAAATTAAATAAACAAACTCAACTTTATTAAAATTATACATAATATAATATAAATAAATATATATAAGAAATAAAAACAAAATAGTTAAAAAATTAAAAAGTATTTAAGTTCCTGGTAGTAGTTGTATGTAATAATACTAAAATTACATACAAATAAATATATGTAATGTGTTTTGATATGTTATTGTTTGTGATATGATTCAAAACAATTTTTACATAGAGTCACCTCACAAGTTATGCATACTATATTAGACCTTTTTTCATTTTTTTTAGTACTACACATTTTACAACGCCTATAATTACTTATAAATTTTGGTAAATGTTCAACATTTTTAAATGATGGACTTATGATGGACATTTTATTTTTTTTTTTTATAATTCTATCTTGAGGTGATGAAGTCTGTTTTTTTCTAGAACTAAAATCACTTATAAGCTCATCAGTAAGTCTTGATCTGAATTCCAAATGATTAATATATTTTTTTTTCATTGTATTGCAACTTTCTTTGTATAAAATAAATGAATTTACAACAGCAGTATCAATCATGTAATAAAATAACTTCAACCACCAACGACGAGACTTTTGGGATATTGAATAATTAGCC
>NW_021771452.1:43905-44927 GCF_005508785.2 Acyrthosiphon pisum | reverse complement strand
CATCCACACTTATATTATTTGTTATTTGCAATTTTCAATCATAAGTTTAGTAATAATATATATTTTATTAATATTTCGTAATACTCAGTAACTGCATCGGGATTTTTATCAATAAATCCAAACATAATAATTTCTTCGTATAAAAATAGTAGAATTACAAATAATATAATTAACTTTATGGAATTCAAAGAAACCGACATTAGTTTTAAATTTTAATCCGTTTTTCAAGAACAGTACAAGAGCGGTTTTTCAATTCTATGGTTTCGGTTTGGGTTTTGAAACGGTTTTTTAAGGTCTTAGGTTTAAGTTACGGTTTTTTAACCGGTGTTTAAAAGCTTTTGGTTCCGGTTCCAGTTCCGGTGTTCAGAAATTAGAAAACCGCGGTTTTAACCGATTTTCTGGAAAACCGGCTAAACCGGTTTCGATCCCTGGTTTTAATTATTGTCAATGTCCAAGGTTTAATACCATAAGCAGCATAAACCTGTACCTTCTTATAAGTTTATATTACTTTTGATTAGTTACAACGACTTAACCTTATGCAATTTTTAATTATCCCGGCAATTTAATTTATTACTTTTTATTCCTATTAAAGAAGTGTTTAAAATTGGCATACATTTGTATATGTATGTTTAAATTAATTTATAATTTAAATTAATTATTCTTAATGTATTTCAAATTTTATATTTAATATTGTATGTTAATGAAAGATAGGATATCAATCAAAATTAGGTACCATTGAAATGTAATAATGTAATATAATATATGTTTGGTTCTAGGAATATTTTTTAATAATTAATGTTTAACACCCCTCTTTATTCTTACCCCATCCTGTAAAGTCATAAGTGTTGTATATCGCTTCAATAGTTCCATCTTAGTTATTTTTAACGTTGAATTAAAGTTACTGCATAATATATGATATATTTGAAACATTATGTTTGTTGACTAAACACAATCTGTCATTATAGTTCATTAAATTATTTATTTCATTGAATTTCTCGACGAAAACGGAAATACAGTAGAAA
>NW_021771452.1:42721-43855 GCF_005508785.2 Acyrthosiphon pisum | reverse complement strand
ATAAGTAAATCATTATAGAGCAATATAAGTTGGTAATAACTAAGAAGTTAATTTTACTATTTATAATATATAATATGGATGGATTAGGTTAATAAAATATTTTGTTAGTTGTTTTAGAGTAACATGCATATCTACACAAATTTGAATAGTTTGATATACCATGTATAATTATTATTATACATATCATTTTACAATAATAATTTATAAACCTTGATTTACATACTATTGTAGGCTATAGGTACTCATAATTACTACCTACACTTTTAGTTGATAACTGTATTATAAAATATACCTAGGTATGTTGAGGCTTAACAACTAACATGTTATATAGATACAATAATAACATATTAAACCAAATAGATTGCTCGTGCTTGTTGGACATTCTAAAGATTCAATAAAAGCTACAGAAGAAACAAAACCATGTATTAAAAATTCAAATACATAGTTTTTGTATAGTTTTTTTGCATAAATCATCCATGCTCATAATAACAATAAGCTGTTTTTAATTTTTTATGCACTTTTATTATAATTTATAACTTTTCAAAATATAAAGCTAATCATGACAATGAAAGAACTTTCTCTATCAATATTGACCATGAAACTCCATCAACTGTTCAACATTTGTTAGCCGTTATTTTTTACCTTTTGAGTTAGTATCTATTTGGTATGAATGAAAAATATGTTTGAACATAGGTACAACCCTATTATCTACTTAGTTTCAAGTCACATGGTAGATTTTATTCCAACTTTGACTAGGTATAGTATATAAATGTGCTAAACCTAACCTACCTGGCTACCTAGTACCTACTAGAGGAATTATATTTTCCAGGTAAACCAAAGAAAACAAGTGAGTTGATGGCAGGATAAATAAGAAATAAAAAAAATATTATTATTATACAATGCAACTTAAAAAAGATGTTAAATTTTGTTTAATAATATTAAGAACTACTGCAGTAACGCCTAGGGGGCGAGTAGGCGAAGGCTGCATGGGAAATTGCATATCCACCCATGTCAATAAGCAAATTATCTATTATAAATGAAGACAGTTTTATCTACCTCAAATATTGGGTTCCTAATATTTAAATAAATGACTTAAGAAAAAAATTTTTCACTAACTGACTGGTTTTGGATCTG
>NW_021771452.1:37957-41699 GCF_005508785.2 Acyrthosiphon pisum | reverse complement strand
TAGTTTTGTTAAAGTGGGCTGTAGCCCCCCCCCCCCCCCAGAATTTTAACCATAGTTGCGCATTATAGAACAATAGAACCTTATAAGATTTAATGATTATATGAATTCTTTGTATGGAAAGTCTTGTTCGCTTGGCGTACTTGGTTTTGGTAAAATGTTATTAAATTTTAAAAAGGTGTCAATAAGACCTCGGATAATAAGACTACAGGTGACAATAAGACCAACGAGATGACAATTAGACCAAGCGGTCTTATTGTCCCCAGTTTTTGTAAAACTGAATTGAGACAATAAGACCAAAAGTTTAAAAAGGGTGACAATAAGACCGCGCGGCCTTATTTTCCATGTTTTTGTAAAACTGAATTGAGACAATAAGACCACAGGTTTAAAAAGGGTGACAATAAGACCGCGCGGCCTTATTGTCCCCAGTTTTTGTAAAACGGAATTGAGACAATAAGACCACAGGTTGAAAAAAGGTGACAATAAGACCGCGTGGTCTTATTGCCCCGAGGTCTTATTGTCCTTTTCCCTAAACCCATTGCATTTAGTGTATATATAAGTAATAAAAAAACATTTATTTTATATAATATATTACATATTATTATGTAACCATATATCCGCCGTGGGAACGAGTACGGTCGGCGTATATTATGGTATTCCACTGCGTGGACAGTTTTGAACCATTGACAATTTTTTGTATCAACATAATGTTTAAATAATGGGCAGTGGTTAAATACCTCACTGAGTGTTTTATTTAATTAGTTGTGTAGACGTACATGAAAGCATCAAATTAGTACCTACGTCAAAAAGCAATAATGAAACGCGTCGTAAACTCATAACTAAGTCCGGACTTATATGAATTTTAAAAAATGCATCCAAGCGTGCACTAAAAAAAGTCGAAATAGGCAAGAAAACAATTTTAAAAATGCAAGATTAAATTTCAATTTTGCAGCGTTAGTTAGATATTTATTTATTTGTTTAGCAATTCATTTTTATCCTATCTTGTAAAATATATTTCCTGGTTTATTAATTATATCGTTCAAAGTGTCCGCGATTGATTTTCATAAATTTATTTTCACCTTACAATAAGTGTCCGAAATCGATTTTTATCAATTTATTTTCACCGTACATAATGTCCGCGGCAAGCAACTCAAACGATAGATAGTACGAAGTGTCGGTTTACCCAGAATTCACATGGACCACCCTGAATCTTTTGTGCATTTGTCCATTGTAATAATTTAAAATGGTTCGTTTTACCACGCACAAAGACGTTTTTCAAAAATTTTGGTCAACTTATATATAAGTATACTTCTTTTACAGTAAGCAACCTCCCATATTCATGAGATCCCTGAATTATAAATAATATTCGATTGCGGCAGGTACGTGTGGTCTTTTTTTCGGATCGTCCGACACAATGAACACGTTGGATTAATGCGTACCATAGAGGGCTGGAAATATTTTTTCCACTTAACACGCCATGTGTTTGACATTCCTTGATAATTTCCTTCTTCGTCGCAAGTGTTTACAAAAACGTTAAGGGCGACCGCCAGCCTCCCGGTAACATAATAAAAATATTCAACTGTCGATTTGTCGGCACGCTTTAGCAGAGTAGGTAGTATACCGTCCTATTCGGATTACTGTTTTGTACTAATGTATACGTATATATATATATATATGTGTGATATTATTATATAGTCGTGTACAATGTTTTTGAAAAAAAAAATAATAATAACATGGTCCATAAGGTCGAGTAAGACTTGGTAATATAATATATATAAGTGTTGTAATATACACGATATAATATCTACATCGTGTGTGTAAAACGTTGATACGATCACTAACGTTTTGGAATTTCAGGAACGAACAATGGTGCCGGACTCCGTGCTGCAAACGGTTTCAAATGATTTTACACGGCCGACATTTAACAATAAAATTCTGAGTTACCATATATGGGGTGTGGTTTACTACCCTTAACCATATATGGTGATTTACTACCCTTCGCTACAGCAGTCTGAGGAAACAATGTCACGCGTTGTAAAATGTTTTACAAGAAATGCTGCGCAGTCGTAAAGTAAGTATCTACGACGTTCAGTTTTAAACGATTTTACACGACTGATGTAATATAAAGTATAAATATAATGCCCGAATGCCGGCACTACCATATATGGACATTTCTCACCCTTATTTAATGAAAATACTGTTTCGTCGCACGATGCAGTGGTTTTACACTGTAATAAGCGCTACGATGTAACAATACGGTCATCCCGGTACAATACTATCTGTTTGGCGATAATATAATAGATTTCCCTAGAGCTGGTATATCATTCACCACTGTGTTTACTGGTCTCTAATAGGTTAAGTGTTTTAATAATATGAATAATAGATCACACGCTTCGGATAGTGATAACATAAGATATATTTTTACATATTATGACGACAATCAAATAATATAATATTAGTGTTTGAAAATTTCATGAAATTTAAAAAAATTAAATATTTCGTGAAATATTTCAATTATCATTATTTTTGTAGTTTTGTCTTTTAAAATATTAAATAATTAATCTAAATAAATTAAATACCTCATTAGTCATTGACACACATTTTTTTCTTAGTTTTAATGTATAATAATATAATATTGTATTTTTTTGCTGTACCTATTATTTGATGTAAAAATGTTAAATAAATAAGGAGTAGATAGGTATATTGTATATGTACCATGTACGTGGTAACTTATATAGTTATATGTTAAAAATCAGATCAGAGTTTTCTTGATCGAGAATCCTTATGACATGTATTTGTATAATTGTATATAAAAAAAACATAATAAAAATAAAAATATAAAAATGGAATATAAATTTAAATAAAAACGAAATGTTATGAAAATCATTGTTTCTTATTAATGTTAACATGTATTATAATTATATAAAACAAAAAACATAATAAATATTAAAAAGAAACAGTAAAAGGAAACCAGTACTTAGGTATATATTATAAAAATCATAGTTTTCTTGCTAACGATTCACATGAAATAATATAAATTATAATTATAATTTATATTGTGAGAATCCAGAGCTTTTTAGGGCTCCGTAAACCACCCACGATGTAAGGGGATCACTTACACCGTGACCTATGAGCCGCACCGCGTGATGACCCGAGGGCCAAGTCGGTGGAGCTCATAGGCTTTGTTACACGCAACGACAATTGAATGCCGAGGATTTATGAGGGGAAATAAAATATAATATTTAAACATAATAATTTCGGGCTATTAACAATATAATATATTAAAATGGGTATTACAGTATGAGGTTGAACTTTAACATTACAAATAATAATAATATGACCATCATAAAAGGATATAATAATTTTGGCGCACGGCAAATGCAAAGTAATATAATATGGTGGCACATGGCAATTACAAAATAATATAATAATTTTAATAATCTGAATGGGGAGCCAGAACGTGGCAATAATATAATATAATAATTTGTCGCATGCTTTCCCGGCCCACGGGAGGCGACACACCATATCACTCATGGTGTGTCCTCACAGGGTTACCGGGAAAGCGTGCCGGGCTGGTTCAAGCCAAAAACAGGGGAAGTGATTATGAGGGACCCGCGTCTTGCGACGCTCCTCTGGCGCACAGGTTACCGAACGTGAATTACACGTAACCTGTGACCTACGTGCTTGTAAAGGGGGGGACAGGGGAAATAATATATAAAATACGACTTTTGACGTGGCCTGCATG
>NW_021771452.1:36082-37907 GCF_005508785.2 Acyrthosiphon pisum | reverse complement strand
TTTTGGTTAAGTGGGCTGTAGCCCCCCCCCCCCAGAATTTTAACCCATAGTTGCGCATTATAGAACAATAGAACTTATAAGATTTAATGATTATATGAATTCTTTGTATGGAAAGTCTTGTTCGCTTGGCGTACTTGGTTTTGGTAAAATGTTATTAAATTTTAAAAAGGTGTCAATAAGACCTCGGATAATAAGACTACAGGTGACAATAAGACCAACGAGATGACAATTAGACCAAGCGGTCTTATTGTCCCCAGTTTTTGTAAAACTGAATTGAGACAATAAGACCAAAAGTTTAAAAAGGGTGACAATAAGACCGCGCGGCCTTATTTTCCATGTTTTTGTAAAACTGAATTGAGACAATAAGACCACAGGTTTAAAAAGGGTGACAATAAGACCGCGCGGCCTTATTGTCCCCAGTTTTTGTAAAACGGAATTGAGACAATAAGACCACAGGTTGAAAAAAGGTGACAATAAGACCGCGTGGTCTTATTGCCCCGAGGTCTTATTGTCCTTTTCCCGTTTCAAATGAAGAGTACTTTTTCCATTAAGAGGATGTCAACGTACTATTCGTTTTCTCTCTCTGGCCCACACGCAACATAGACAAAACGCATTTACGCAAAGTAATCTTTTCTATGCATTTAAGTAATCTTAGAGTAAAGTAACCTATTAAAAAAAATATGGAGAATAATATTTTTGAAGGAATGACATGTCGATTTTATATTTTATTATTATTTGACTTTGTATTCGACTTTCAAAACAAACTAAAAAAAGCTGTAAATTTAAATGATGTTTAACTTGTTTTGAGACAATATTTAGACAAATCGATATGTTATTCCCTCAAAAAAATTATTCTCTTTCTTTTTTGTAATGGGTGACTTTACTCTAAGATTACTTAAACGCATAAAAAAAATGATTTTGCGTAAATGTGTTTTGTCTATGTTGTGTGTGGGCCAGAGAGAGAAAACAAAGAGTGCGCTGACAGCTTCTTCATATAAAAATCAAGCGTGCTTATAAGTTTTTTCTAGCATGTATTTCGAGGGTTTCTCCTTTTCTAAATCTTAGGACTTATTTCAAGGTTAGGCTACAATTATGTTCAAAATCCGCATCAACCGGCCCGTTTAATTATATTTAAGTACTCAGAAAACTCATAAAATTATGTTCATGTAGAGTATTAAAAATGAAGAATTAACCTTAAAGTTTACACTCTACTTAATTGTATTATCTGTATTTATGTAGTAGAATTATAAATTATGATATATAGGTACCTGCACTATCAAATAATGGAAAATTTTAGAAGTCAGCGAGTTATTTTACACAAAAGAAAAATTTAAAAGAAAAATAATAAATTAATTTTTACCTTAAATGTGAGAATGGCACAAAAACGTTTCCAACTTATATATTTATTTTTATATTATTTCTAGTGATTTACTTCGCAATACTAAAGAATAGGTACCTCAACAATATAAATATAATATGAATATCTAAACATTGCGTTTAAATGAGGCGTCTTCCAACTGTACTTTTTAGAATACTACTTTACATTAAAATATGATATACACTATACAGTATGGGGGTTTATTTATCATAGGTGCAGGGTAAAATTCCGGACATTTTTAAATACTTTTTTTGTAATAAACTTTCTTAGGTTTTTCTATAATTATCAGTATTTGTGCATAAAATGAAAGGAACAAAATAATATTATATTAATAATATAATATTAATAATATCTTACATTTTCAAAAATATTATCTATTTCACGAAAATTAAGTCACGCCGTATTATAATATTATAACAGTAAAACATATTATTACTGAATGCCGAA
>NW_021771452.1:16825-26414 GCF_005508785.2 Acyrthosiphon pisum | reverse complement strand
TAATTTTTTACACTTTTTGGGTCAATAGATAAAACTTTATTAATATTTATAGAAAAAAAAACTAAAAAAATTGAAAACTTACAATGTCCGTAAACAGCTCAAAAAGAGTCAAATTATTTTCAAAATTGTATCTTATATATAAAATGCTAATATAAACATTCAGTGAAATTTTCGAGTTTCTACAGTCACTCGTTTTTTAATTACAACAAAATAAGATAATCGTTACGTAAGAAATCGAGTGAATATCAAATGTTGTAAAAATATGAATTTCAAACGCTCATAAAAATTTAAATTGAGTTTCTTAAAGACATTTTTTTTTTGATAAAGGTAGATTATCCTATAAAGAATCTTGTATTACATTTTAAAATCTTAGTTCTAAAAAGAAAAATTTTTACGAATTATTAACTCAAAATAATTTGCTAATTTTCGTGATTTTTACATATTTTGTCAATTTTTGAACTTTAAATGCTAATTAAAAATAACTGTGACTAAGGATTCTTAATATTTTTCATCTGCTTTTGAAACCATATACTAGGAGTCTTTTATTGAATTTTCAAACTTTTTTAATCAACAAATAACATTTTATTGATATTTTTAGAAAAAAAACTAAAAAAAAAATGAAAACTGACAATGTCCGGAAAGCGCTCAAAATAAGTCAAAATTATTTGAAAATGTTATGGTATATAGAAAATGCTAATATAAAAATTCAGTTAAAATTGCATGTATCTAAGGTCATTTTTTTTAAAGTTACACCAAAAACCAAATTCAATTTTGTGAAAAATCGATTTTGCATAAAAATTCCCGTTTTTCCTTAATTTTTCTTTGGTTTTTCTTGGCGCTTTTGAAAATTACTGGGAATTTTAAATTATGACCTCCCCAATGCACCAACGATATTCACTTTCCAATCGAACAAGATACTGAAGTTGATAATCGATTGTAAAATCAATACATTTATCGTTCCACTCAGAATCTAAAACATTTTACATAATTTCAAAGTTATAACTATGTTGGATTAATAATAAAAAAAAAAATTCATGAAGATGTACCACCCCCCCCCTCTCCCCCACCCAAATAAAAATACGGGCGTAAAGTTTTTACAATTAATATGGTATGTTAAAATTAAATTCGTATGGATATGATTACGTTTATGATTAGCAATCATTATTTTCATTTTTCATTTACTCTGAACATATTTTTAAAAGTTTTCCTATTAAAATTAAAATTAACTTTTCATAATATACCAATAATTGGTTAGGTTAGGTTATTGCGCTCGGTCCTTTTCTAGGTCGATTCACCAATTGCGTTCGATTGAGCTAAATAACAGCCTAGTAATATTTGTTTTATTTAATAGAACATATAACATTATTTTTTATGAAATATTTACGGCAATATTACATGTGTAATCTATACACGTAAATATTAAAATATATATAATTACAACTAAATAAATAACTTTTGTATAATATTATTCTATATATTCTATATATTATATACACTAATACAGTATATTGTTATTGTATTAATAACAATTATTCATAATATATAAATAAATAGCTTTTTTCAGGTTTAATAGAGCAAAATTTAGTAGATACTTGTAATATATATTTCTGTAGTCACCAAATGACATTCCTGTATCATTTTTAACAACAATGTGGACCTACAGCACGGATTATACACATATTTATAAAAATAAAGGTTTACACACCTTCGATACAACACACATTATTACACGATGGAAAGGGACGATATAAACTGCATGTGGAACTTATGTACATCGATTTAATCTGTAAATCATGTTCTCAGTACTATACGTGGACCCAACAATATCACAATCAGCATGGCATTGGATTCGGCGGTTACTAAATAATTTTTTTTTTTATCGTACAGGTACCTACTACCTATATTATATATAATATAAAAAAAAATATAAAATACTATGCATTCCAAAATCGGCCATTTACCATCATCGGCCGAGATGCTATATATTATATTATATTCTGTGTAAGTAAACGACCCGATGATAATTGCCTGTTATATAAGTGTATCCTTTTGTACCTATTTTAAATTTATTGGTCGGTACGATGAAAATACGAAATCGTATATACGATCTCCAGGGTGTCTCCATCGAGGTGGGTACCTATACATAATATTATATAGACCTTTTGAAAACATTCACATTCCACCCTCGCCAGAGGTAAAATACGACAGTGAGAGACCCTTGCCATGGCGTTGTGAAGACATGATTATTGCACCGTATCTTATACGATATTTTATTATACGAATACACCACCGGAGTGGAGTCTGTATATAATACATATTATATTATTATAACTATTTGAACCTTCACGTCGATTAATATTGTGGCGAGATGACGAAACTGGTAGGAAACCAAGAGAATTTCACACAATAGTTTTTGTGTGGTGGTTAGGGGATGGTTGCAGGGTCAGTTAAACTCGATTTTTTTCAATAGCTGAACACGCATATACCTACGTGCTGAAGCCACGTCTTAAAATTGAGCGCATATATATATATTTATTATATATTGTATAGAACATTATGTACAACAGGCAATATCATAATATGCACATCGATAAATACTACCACACGAATAGCAACGTTAAATATTTTAATACTTATTTTATATTACAGATCACAAAATTAGGCACATAAGGCAAACACATTTATGATTATTTTTCTTAGGTACACATTGTAATTGTCTATACAAATGTAATATTTTGTTTTTAGATGTAGCCGCGACCACCCCTGAGTGGCCGGGGACCACAGTTTAAGGTTTACCACCGCTGATATAGATGGTAGACATAGTCTTTGAAGGTTCCAACAAAAATGTTACACATACTGACCAACTATCAAATACTTCACAACACTGCGTAATACGAACCTATCCGCTGTTACATATGTAATATATAGATATAATAGGTGTAAAACAGTATGATAACATGTTGTTCGCACTATGCTGGGTAGTAAATTACAATCGTTGTAACGAAATTAATTTTGCAGTGACGCCGTTGTAATTTCAATATACTGTTGTAAATTATAGTCATTCGTCAGTATAATATTATTTAATATACGTGGTAATATTTTAAACTAAATTGTTGACATAGACCAGGCCAGTGAAGCAATGTGTGCTGAAGCAGTAATGATATTTAACTATGTAACATCGCCGTACGCGCAGGCAATTAGATTTTGTATTCGGTAAATTTTTTTGAAAAAAAATATCAAGTCTGTATCAACATTAAATTCACATTTACTCAACGATTAATATAATATGTATAATCGTTTGACGACTAAGGTTTACTCGATAAATTACAATTTACACTATATCTAATTATCTATAGACATCCACATCCGTCCTCGTTTGTTTCAGACTATTAGTCAATATTATTTTAATAGCCGAAAATAAAATATGACGCATTTAGGCGTACTTTCAATAGAAATCAGACTATTATCATAATGATTGTGATGAATCATTATCTAGTGTTTTTTGTAAATATATATATTATCAAATTATGTACAGTGTACACAAGATGAATAACCAACTATACGTAAATATAGTACCTATGTAGTATGTAAAATTAAGTGTGTACATATGTATAATAGGATGTAAATACGTTTTATTGGATTCAAAATTAAAACCATGTCTTACTGTACTTTATTATAATATACTATAATATATCTTAGGGCCGTTCTTAAAATATCCTGTTAAACTTAACCGACACTTAACCGGCCGAATTCTGCCGGTAATAAAATCTGTTATCAGTCGGTTAGCGTTAACCGACACCTTACCGGACATTGTAAGGACGGCCCTTACTATATTATTATATCTTTTAAGATTTATGCCGTTCGTTTTGAGATAGGTATTAGGTGCCTACCTACTCATCAATACTCGCTTAAGGGTGTCGGTGCCGGTGCGTTTTTTGGTACAAAAAAATGTCTCACAGGAAAAACTCTCACGACCTGTAGAATTGTCGGATTTCGTTAATTTTTTTTTTTTTATCTTAAAGTAGAAAACATTTAGTAGGTCGGATCAGAGCCCGATTTTGAAAACTATAATTATAGAAACTGGAATATGCATTTGAAAAATGCATAACATTTGTCCATTTTCAAACGTATTTTTCTACTACTATTCAAAGTAAAATGAAAATTCGAGCTTTGATCCGACCTGTAGAAACTTCTCATCTTTCAGATAAAAAAAAATTAACGAAATCTGACGATTCTACAGGGCGTGAGAGTTTTCCCCGTGAAGTCATTTTCGTTGATAAATGCGTCTAAATAAGTATCGAGCTATAGATTAGTGGAAAAGTATTATAATTAAGGCAATGACTAAAATATAAAACATTATATTCAAATAGCATAGAAATTTCGAAAATTGGAAATACTGGCACCGACACCCTTAACATCGCTTGTCATAATATTATTCATAGACAATCATATTATATATTATAATATACATATTATAGCGGTATATTGTCACTTAACAAACTTTATGAATATGGTAATTTTATATAGATATTATATTTGTATGATATTATTAGTGTATTACAAACCGTTATAAAATATATTATAGGTAGGTGACCTATACGTAATTTATAAAATATGTGTTCATATAATAATCGTATAATATAACATAAGGTCTGCAATGCTATAATACTGTCGTCGGCTCCGTAACACTATTCCGAGAATTTGGCCTGCCAAAGGTCGACCACACGTACATAATATGTCATAAACACATTTTATTCTGTTATAATTTACAATATAGATGATTGTTATTGTATAGGTACCAATAACTGCACTTTCAGTTTCCAATATTTTTAGTTTTTTATTCTATAAATATCAACAAATTTTATTTGTTAGATAAAAAATCTTGAAAATTTAATACAAAGCTCCTAATATTATATTGTTACAATGATATTTGAAAAATATTAAAATCCCATGGTCACATTTTTTTTTATAAACATTTAAAGTTTAAATATTGACAAAAATACGTAAAATTCACGGAAATGTGAAAATTATTTTAAGTTAGAAATACATGAATTTGTTTCTATTTAAATCTAAGATTTTAAAATATAATACAAGATTTCTCATAAGTCTAACACCAGAGACGGACTGGGTAGGTTTATCAAATTTAAAATTTAATAATTATTTTGTAGGTAGTTAAAATTTATAAAATGTTCAACTTTAATAGCTAAGTATTGAAAATTGAAAATTATATTCCACATAAATTGGTTATATATAAATTACTTTATTCACAATAATATCATCAAATATACTTAATAATATCATACGCTATCTGACACCGTCATCGCTCAGAATAATTTTTTTTATAATAAATATTAAACTTCTTAAACTACTTCTACTGACATTCTAGTAAGAAGATACCAGGTACCTATACTGACTGCTAAGTTAGTAATATTACAAGTAAATGACGCGATTTTTAGTAGGTACCAACTTATGTGTTTATTGTATTGACTTGACCAATTTGTACGCTACAAACTATAATTAATTAAACGATATGCCTTCGTAATAATACATAGACACATATATATATGTTTAGGTACGTATATAACTTAAAATAAATAAAATAATATATAAGTACCTACATTGTGTAACAAAATTATATTATAAGTTAAGAATATTTGTAATTATATATATATATATATTATATTTAAATTTTTTTTGCATGTAAATGTAGATGTATAAAATATTTATTATTCAAACAAGATTATGTCGGAGTATGGTTATAATAAAATTATATATTTTAGAGGACGCTACACCCGCGTGTGTTTTCTCTGTCTTACACACGCACGACATAGCAAATTGTCGTTCACTATTCTCAATAGTGAGCCGTTAGTTTTGATACTAGAGTGAATCGATCCGTCATCAAACTTTTAGGTAAGAACATTATCTGGGTCTTAGCGTGGGCGATTTTTCGATATTTTCATTTTCGAGAAAAATAAGGGTATGTGAAATATCAAAAATTAAAAATACTCATATCTCGCTTGAAAATGAGAATATTAAAAATTGGCCCCGCCAAGACCCAGATAATGTTCTTACCTAAAAGTTTGATAATAGGTAATTTGACTCTAGTATCAAAACCAACAGCACACTATTGAGAATAGTGAACGAAAATTTGCTACGTCGTGCTCTTAGTACAACTATTTGTACAACTAAATATAATTATAACACCTAAATATTCACATAAGCTTACGACAAATATAAATTATTTATCTGTGGTTCTTATCTCGCCCTCGTCTCAGCCAGTGACAAAAATTAGAAAAACGTACACACACATTCAAGACGAGTAAATAGTATTATACTGAACATACGTCATACATATTATACTACGTGTATGATGAAACAGACGATGAAAGATAAAATACTCGGAAAATAATCTGTCGTCATGTTGGGGTGTGTCTTCTGGAATGCGCCGACTGCGGTATAATAATATTACAATTGAATAATGTAATGCATTCCAAGAAAATAAATTGTCTATACTATACGACCAATATATGCATAAAAAAAAACATCCAAACAAGCTACAAAATTATCCAACTCCATACATTTGAAAATAGTTGAGGTTGACATCGATTTCAATTCTGTTATTAACCATAACAGAAAACAAGCACACATTACGCATACACATCATTATTAAAAGTACATATTTTGTAAAAATAAATTGATTATAAACAGCTTAGTGAAATTATAAAATATATACGTTTATCGCCAAGGCGTATCCGAATACTTGGAATTCGGCACAATCGTAGATGCCCATTATAAATCGTCTTATTCGTTTTAACGGCAACTGTAGATTGTTATAATAATATATGGTCAACACAAAATGCAAAGAAAACATGTGTGCACTTTGTCCTCATTATTCTATAGAATACCGAAATCGCCGGCTGGACCCTAAAAACACAATAGCTATAGGTCTAACACTTGGGGGGTGTTTTTTTGTGTTCATGCCAGCCGCACAGCCGATGCCGTACGTGGGCTTATAAAAGACACCTGCGTGCCCGATCACATATATAGAGGTTAAAGCGTGGAGGTTGGCCTGTAAGTATCTGCAATAACACTGATATGTTTTGTTGGTCGAACACAGTGAGAAAAATATTTTTACCACTAAACGAGTGACGTCGTTTGGAGGTGGTAGGGAGGGCTTTCCTCCCCTTGCCGCTGTCGTGCACACTATTTTACGAGGTTATATGTGTGTGCGTAGACGCAGCTCGCGTGCAAAAATTTAGGCGACGGCGGCTACTGCGTCTGTCGATCTCAGCGCTTTAGCGGTATATTAAATGGGAACGGCTATAATGGCTCATAAGGATCGGTAGCGTCGCCAACGAGATGGTTTGTTATAAGACGGACGGCAGCACAGGGATGACGTGTTATAAAATAATATGGATTGAATAATATGGGAAATTACCAGCAAAGTACGATTTGGCGCTGTCGTCTTAATAAATAATAATATGTATATATATAATATTTGAATGGAATTTTCAGTATGTTACAATTGATCAAACTCTTTTTAGATTCCTAGTATAAAATAAAATAAAATTTAATTAATTTGTATGATAATACAAAATATAAAGAATGGGATGGGAGTAGTCGTAGCATGTAAAAAAAAATAACATCCAACACCGATTAAAATTAATTAATTGTTTTATCATAGGTAATTTCACAGGTATAAACAATGTAATAACTAATAACTGTCCGTACGTGCGTATAAACGTTATAATATACAGCAACAGGCACAAATTCACACACACACACACACACACACACACACACACACAGACAGATATTATATAATGTAGTCGGCGCCCGTTTTGTTGTTATAGATATGTAAATATGTTTTTACCGCGAAAAGCATCTTCTTAATAGTAGGTTGTAGGTACCTACCTATAACTAGTGATGTAAAATTACCGTAATTGTCTTTTGAGAGAATATTTGGTAATTTTCTTTTTCTTCAATAATTCATAGATTGAACCCATAGAAATCCACATCATAAACATTATTTAAATAATTACCTATATGTTTTATATAGTATGAATGAAGTAGGTATTATAATTGATAATTTATAATTCTTGGTGTAGTTAACAAGTGACAACTATAATAATTGTGCAGGATTAGTAAATATAAAATTATTATAAATGTAAAATAAACTATTATTAATGTATTTTATGCATTCAAGTATACTATAGTAAATAGATAACTAGAATAATACTTAATTCAATACATTTTTATAGTAAACCAAAAAAAAAATGTAAAAATAACTTGTAAATTACGCTATCTTCTATTATCTATGGTCTGTACGACTATATTTGATACAGTTCTACCATGAGTTCACGACTGATACCAGTGTTAATAACCTTCAAATATAATCACATCACTATTCACAGTGACGATATAAAAATTTAAAAAAAGAAAATTACCCGGTAATAATTTGCAAAAGAATATTCTCTTGTCGCATCACTACCTTTAACCCTTGATTATAAATACTATTAAATGCTATATAGTATTTATAATCAATGATATAACCTATCAACAATGTACCTACAAAATCATTGATATACCAAAACAATTTATATTCGTTTCTTCCAGTGTCCAAATAAAATAATTTTGAATATACTTTAAATTGCGTTTAAAATAGTTTTTTTTCTGAATTAGTTTTTTTTTTAAAAAACCGGGTAAGTGCAGGATGTCTTACTGCTGTACAGCAGGTTACAAGTGGGTCACTGTAACGGATGGCGTTAAATTTTAATTCCATGATATAAAACCACAATGATATTTATACGAAAACAAAAAGCGTCTAGGTTAAGTAAAGTCATTATTATTGGTTTTAAAACGTAATATCATCCGAATTTGAATTTTAAATGTCTGTAATAATTACTCTGTCCATATATATTTTTTAGATTTTTTGGTTATATATTGAAAAATGTATGAAAATCTTCGCTTTGAATGTTTAACCCTTAGCTATAAAAACTGAACATTTTATAATTTTTAGTTACAATAATTGATAAATTTTGAGATTTTGATACATTTGGCAAGATTTTGAGTGGAACGATGAATGTATTGATTTTACGATGATGTGTGTTTTTTTTTATCTGTCTACCCACTAAGTAGTCGAAATAATGCTTCGATTTTCAACTTCTGTATCTTGTTCGATGGGAAAGTGAATATTGTTGGTGCATTAGGGAGGTCAAAAGCACAGGGAAAAACAACATAAAAATTAAGGAAAAACGTGAATTTTTACGCAAAATTGATTTTCGACAAAAACGATTGGATTGGTTGTTTATATTTTCATTTCCTATAGAAATAAAATTTTCAAAATATATTGATTTGTTTTCAACTGTTTACGAAAACATTTTCTGTTTTCGATTTTATTAGACTTTTTATCATGAATGTCAATAAAACTTTATTTGTTAGGTAAAAAAGCTTGAAAAATTAATACAAGGCTCCTACTTTATAGTTAAAATTAGGTACATTTGAAAAATTATATAAATCCTTAGTCACAGTTTTTTTTATAATCATTTAAAACTTAAAAATTTACAAAAGGCGGGCAAGTGGGTGTCGC
>NW_021771452.1:15496-16725 GCF_005508785.2 Acyrthosiphon pisum | reverse complement strand
CCAGCGCTTTCGTCGCGTCCGGCGGCACCGCACCAGCAGAACAAAACTGAAATCTCCAGAAAATATTGTAACAATCCCGCAATAAGACGACACTGACCTGCCCCACCAACAACAAAAAGCTCCGCCGCCGGCAACAGGCCACCGCTGTCGCCGGGTCTCCGCTCAATACGATTCTTTTTTCTCACGGCTCCACACCTGCCTGTTCCACGACGGTCCACTTGCTCCAACCAACGACGACGCACAGACCTAGCGGCCAACCAATTGTTTGATTCATCATCCGATCTGACCATACACACGCCGATCGCCATCATCATTATTAAACACCGGCGCCTACTTACCATGATGGGCTAAGTTCGACAAGGAGGGCCCGGGCGGCGGCCAACAATTGCTCCAGCCACAACAACCATGCAGCCACATCAAAAGTCGTATTATATATTATTTCCCCTGTCCCCCCCTTTACAAGCACGTAGACCACAGGTTACGTGTAATTCACGTTCGATAACCTGTGCGCCAGAGGAACGTCGCAAGACGCGGGTCCCTCACAATAATTTCCCCTGTTTTTGGCTTGAACGAGCCCGGCACGCTTTCCCGGTAACCCTGTGAGGACACACCATGAGTGATATGGTGTGTCGCCTCCCGTGGGCCGGGAAAGCATGCGACAAATTATTATATTATATTATTGCCACGTTCTGGCTCCCCATTCATATTATTAAAAGTACTACAATTATATTATTATTGCCACGTTCTGGCTCCGCATTCAGATTATTAAAACTCTGATATTATTTTGTAATTGCCATGTGCCACCATATTATATTATCTTGCATTTGCCGTGCGCCAAAATTATTATATTCTTTTATGATTGTCATATTATTATTATTTGTAATGTTAAAGTTCAACCTCATACTGTAATACCCATTTTTAATATATTTTGTTAATAGTCCGAAATTATTATTTTTAAATATTATATATTATTTCCCCTCATAAATCCTCGGCATTCAATTGTCGTTGCGTGTAACAAAAGCCTATGAGCTCCACCGACTTGGCCCTCGGGTCATCACGCGGTGCGGCTCATAGGTCACGGTGTAAGTTATCCCCTTACATCGTGGGTGGTTTACGGAGCCCTAAAAAGCTCTGGATTCTCACAACATATAAGTGTTTTAAAAAAATCATCATTTATTTTTATTTACTATACATATAATAAAAAAACATGATTAGCATACATTTAAATT
>NW_021771452.1:13006-15396 GCF_005508785.2 Acyrthosiphon pisum | reverse complement strand
TGTGCTATATAGAGTGTTACAAGTGGGTCACAAATTTGAATTCAATGATATAATATCATTGTATAAGAAAAAAGATTCTGAACGAAAACGATCAGTTAGCCTATGATATTACTAAGTATATTTGATTTAAGTGTATTTGATGACATTATTGTGAATAAAGTAATTTATATACCTATTTACGTGGAACCTAGTTTTAAATTTTCAATCCTTAGCTATAAAATTTGAATATTTTATAATTTATTAACTACAAAATAATTATTAAATTTTAAATTTGATACATTTTGTCAAAATTTGAACTTCAAATGGTTATAAAAAAAAATTGTGACTATGTATTTTTAATATTTTTCAACTGCTATTGTAACAATATATCAGGAGCCTTGCATTAAATTTTCACGCATTTTTACTCAACAAATAAAATTTTATTGATATTTATAGAAAAGAAAACTTAAAAAATTAACTGACAATGCCCGTAAGCAGTTCAAAAAGTGTCAAAATATTTTCGAAATTTTATGGTGTATAGAAAATAATAATATATTAAGCATTCAGTAAAATTGTTATGTACCTATCTACAGTTATTCGTTTTTGAATAACAAAAATACAAAACTGCTACATGAGATAAGTCGAGTAAATATCATATAGTATAAATATGAACTTCAAACGCTCATAAAAATTTAATTTGATTTGTTTGTAGACATTTTTTTTTAATGTTATGCGTACATTCAGACGTTCGTGTTTTTTTTTTTAAATTTAAAGATTATCAACTGGAGATGGTGCCATATGGTAAGAGATGTGACCGTTATAATATAATATAATAGTGTAATAAATGAAGTCTCTTTCGGAGACCCCTCGTTATAATATGGACCTACAACCGGGACAGACGGGTCGATAGAATTATTTTAAAAGCCATTTATCAAAAAATAGTTGTTTGAATTCCACAGAATAAAAATGAAAACCTGTACCAAAAAAAAAAAAAAAACCTGAAACCCCTATAACTCGAATCGGTTGGGGGCGAAGATATTCCTTCGAGTTGTCGAAAATTCGACTTATATACGTTCGAGTTATCAAGGTTTTACTGTATATATATATTATATCGTCACAAACGTTTCCAATATAATATGTCGTACAAAAACGGTCATATATAAATATATATACAATATATATAATATATACATTATAGTTTATTGCAACAACTCTCGCCGACACACTCACACATATGCTGCAGTCACCCCCTCCACCCCCGACCACATCTACCATAGGTACCACATTCTATTGCAGCACCAATGCTGGATCGACAGATTTCGTTACGAATCCTCCAGAATATTCCTATATACATTGTATCATTATAACAATACGTTTTACACATAATATATTATTACACTTAGATTAATAATTGTATGATAAATAATAATTCAATAAGCACCTAATCGCGAATACACGATGATGCTTGTATTATAAATTATTATAAGCATTTATCACGTGTCGGGAGAAGTATCTGAATTCACGGTTCACGTGTGTGAAATTATTTAACCGAGACTATTTACTATTTAGAAGAATTAAAAAAGTCGCACCAGCAAATATAAAATGAGAACATCGACTTATTATAAAAATGCTTTATTAGCTTATTACTAGGGCTACGAAGTTGTAGGAATTGCATATTTTTCTGTATGATCACAATTTATAGCAGACCTAGCTAGAAATTCGAAGTATACAATCGTGAGTTAAAAAAATTGAAAATACATATTTTGCATATTTTACCAATCTTAGCTAATAAATTGTATATTTTATTGATTCGCTGGTATGACAATAACTTTGATGATAAAAACATGGTTTTTAGAAATGAACGTAGGTACCTATATATTATAAAATATGAAATAATATTTGACTTAATATGGCTCTACAATTCGTTAAACTTATTTTGTATTGTTATAAACCCATGGCAAGGTGACAATAAGACCACGGGACAATAAGACCACAGGTGACAATAAGACCAACGAGGTGACAATTAGACCACCGTTTAGACAATAAGACCACATTTACATTTATTGATGACATTAAGACCTCTTCAGGTGACAATAAGATCTCGGGACAATAAGACCAAAGTGGTGACAATCCGACCACATATAAATTTATTGGTGACATTAAGACTTCCTCAGGTGATAATAAGACCAACGAGGTGACAATTAGACCACATTTACATTTATTGGTAACATTAAGACCTCTTCAGGGGACAACAAGACCTCGGGTTAATAAGAACACGGGTGACAATAAAACCAACGAGGTGACAATTAGACCACATATAAATTTATTGGTGACATTAAGTCACCTAACTATTTTATACTTCGGGTCCCGAGGCGAACTATTGTGCTTCGTTAGTGTGGGATAGTGCTTTT
>NW_021771452.1:0-12956 GCF_005508785.2 Acyrthosiphon pisum | reverse complement strand
AGGTAAAAATATCAAAGTTATGTGTAAAATAACATACAGAAAATAATTTTGAATTTTAAAAATTTGTTCATTCAATATTTCCATTCAATTAAATCAATAACAAAGATGTGGTTATTTTAACACTTATATTGTGTAATTTTACATTAGTTTCTTCTTATCAAACAACTACAATAACGAAGTTGAATTGAAGTAGATTTTATTTGATCTATATTATAAATGGAGTTAATTTCACTAATAGTTGGAGTTATTTTAACAATGAAATTACGTATCAAAGTCACCCACAATATAATTGTTTTAAAGGCAAGGTGACAATAAGACCACGGGACAATAAGACCACAGGTGACAATAAGACCAACGAGGTGACAATTAGACCACCGTTTAGACAATAAGACCACATTTACATTTATTGATGACATTAAGACCTCTTCAGGTGACAATAAGATCTCGGGACAATAAGACCACAGGTGACAATAAGACCAACGTGGTGACAATCAGACCACATATAAATTTATTGGTGACATTAAGACTTCCTCAGGTGATAATAAGACCAACGAGGTGACAATTAGACCACATTTACATTTATTGGTGACATTAAGACCTCTTCAGGGGACAACAAGACCTCGGGTTAATAAGAACACGGGTGACAATAAAACCAACGAGGTGACAATTAGACCACATATAAATTTATTGGTGACATTAAGTCACCTAACTATTTTATACTTCGGGTCCCGAGGCGAACTATTGTGCTTCGTTAGTGTGGGATAGTGCTTTTTATTACTTCGTTAGTGCTCCATCCCTTAAAAAGTTATTTGCGTAAGGGGCTCTGTGGGCATGCTTGCACAGTTGCACCTCCAAATTTCCGGTCCAAATATGTTTCATTCGTTTATGCTCCGTTAGTGGTCTACTCCCTCATTGATTAAAATATATACTTAAGTATATTTAATCAATGACTCCTTCAAAAGTTATTTGCGTATCGTACGGAGGGGACTGGGGCTCTGAGGAGTACTAATAATTTCAAGTCCAGTCCCTAGAATTTTATCTGAAAAAATTTTTTTATTTAAATTTCAGATTTACGCAAATTTTTGCTAAAAGCTTTAAGATTTAACTTAAATTTGTCCCTGCATAAGATTAACATAATATTATGTGGAGGAACATCGTATATTAAGGCTATGTCGATTAGGTACCTACCGGCCGTAATTAAGGAGCTGTGGGTAGGCAATTTCTAGTTATTTCTGTTATGCGTTGTCATTAATTGTGTGTAGTAATATTATTGTAATATAGATATGTTAAGTGAGGTTGAATTTTCCGAAACTTTTATTTGTGATTCATGTAAAAACAGTGAAAAAATATACAAACAACGTCAACTTGGATATCAAGGACAAGAAAAATCCGCTGAAATCATGTGGGTGTCTTTTTTAAATCATATGATTGTACCTATTTAATCTATTTTTTTGTTTAAAATCATTGTAATAGCATTGTTTTTAGGTCAGCCAAACCAAAATCTCTGATTTAAAAATTAGTGATTGCGTTTTAATAACAGTGGCTAAAGTAGATCGAGAACTGTCAGATCCAACCAATGTAATTGCAGTTATTTTCAATCAATCAGAACGAATATAAACTTCATCAACTTGGAACTAAATATGGTTTAGTAAAAGGGAGGTACAATTCAGCAAGTTTGAAACCAGTGGCATCTAATTTTTTTTAAATTTCTGAAGTTAATAACAATATAGAACTTACATTACGTGAGACAGTTTCTCATATTTCTGAGGGACAAGGTTTTTTAAGTTGCATTTGTAAACGCCAATGTGAAACAAAACGATGTCCTTGTTTTAAAGCTTTAGCTTCTATTAAGTGTACCTAATAGTCGTTGCCATAACACTAATATTTGTAAAAATAAGTAATAAGAAGTATTTATATAGATAATAAATATTTAAAATAATCATGAATAAATTTAATAAATAAAAATTAAACTTAATTTAAACTGGTAGTAATTTTTCATAACAAATCAGTGTTTAATATAAAATATGTTACAATTTAAAAATACTAGATTCGTGTAATTCTGTCAATGTTATTATTTCATTTTCACGAAAAAGTTGCCTATTGTTGAAATGAATTTAAAATATTACACAAAGTGTACAATAAGAGTTTCTATTTCATGAAATGGATAAAATATATATCTGTTTCATGAACTAAAATTTAACTTACACAATATGATCGTAGTTCATGAAATGGATATCCATAATAAATACTAAGTGGGTGCGACATATATACAGAGTCGGGCATACTATAGTTACATATAACTAAGTTAAGTAACTCGGTAAATTTTGTAACATCACTTTGTAACTTATAACTTGTAACCAGTTACAATAAATTGAGTAACTTGGTCAACGCTGTGTATATACAGCTAGGTAGGTACCTACATATTTGTATTCTAACATTCAATTGCTAATATTTAGTAAGTAGTAACAGGGACGTAATTAGGGGGGGGGATTAGGGGGGGGGAAACTTTTTTTTTACTGCTAAAATTTTGATCAAAGTATTGATAATGACCATTCATGTTTGCTAAAAACGTATATCCCTCCCAAACCAAATTCTTAATCACGCCACTGAGCAGTAATAATTACAATAAATTATAAAGTATATTTTACAATAATAATACACAATATTTTAATATTTACATAATATTTTTAACGTTTTATATAAATCATTGTACAACTTCAATGAACAAATTGGGTAGGTTATACATCAGTTTTAAATTTTATTTTTATAGTAGGTGATACATGATGATATAGCTGTTTATATTAAAATTATAATATGATGTAGGTACCTATGATTTATACCTACTGTTGTATATATTTTGGGTCAATTGTGGTGTTGTGATCCAGTTGTGGAGTTCGGTTGACAAAGGTCGAATCAAATGAATTAACACGTAGGTAGTCAAATTAACTATTATTATGAATTTATTGACGTTAGGTTAGTATTTAACACTGTAATGATTTAAAAATAAGCATGTACGTTGTTATTGATAAAACTTCACCTTATAATAATATATTAACTAAGTTGGTATAGTTAGCTATTTTAAATGAATAATAATTAAAGGGATTTTGAATGTCGACTTTCTTATCCTATCTCTTATTACAAATTAAAGCATATAATTATTACGATTGATTGGGATCGTGAGTATAGTTTTATAAACGAAGGATATGATGATTTATGAAGCACCTGAGTCTGTGTGTCTTAACTAGCTTTGTCGTTGATGATGATTTTACCATGGAAATTATGTAAGTATTTTTTAAGTATGACTTATTACCTGGTTAATATTTCTTGATTTGAATAATGATAGAATTTGAAATGGGTGTTGATGATATTGGTATTGTTGAAATAATGTAAGAACAATTTGTGGTTGAATATAAGTTACTTTAATAATTCACAACAAGATTTTATAAGATCTGAAATAAGTATGTTTTAAGTTAATAAGCGCTTTACGAGTATGGCGAGCTAAGATGGTGCGTGTGAAAAAACTGTATGAGGCAGTGTTGAATAATGTGTGCAGACTGATCTGAGTATCAAAATGGGGGTTCTACTTATAGTATTGATCTTTGTACCTTGTTGTTCCATATTAAATTGTTGTTGTTTATTTTGCATAAATACATAGGTATAATCAAAATATGTTATTGTAAGATTAGTGGCATTTGTACATATGTATATATATATATAGTTATTACTTATTTATAGTTTTTGTACCTTTTGGTTAGTATCAGGGTACATGGGTACATATATTTATTATATTGTTTATTAGATATTATTTTGTAATTTAATTGTATAATGTATATGATGGCTGTTGTGTATAATTTTGGGTAATATAATGGGTACATGAGTACAGATATTTATTGTGGTTTTCTGGTACCTAATGAAATATTTAATAGTGTTATGATGATATTGAGTCATGAAACTGTGTTGGTGCAATGACGTAGATATCATTACAACACATTTTAAACACTAAGATTAATGTTACAATTTAAGACAAATATCTACACTGAAAAAAATTCTAATAGTAACATTGACAAACATGTTTTGTAGATGATCAACAAATCTAACATTTATTACGCTGACAATATTTGTATCATAATGATAAAAAATTGTTAGTTTAATAAAAATTTTGTTATATACTGTAATTGTTTATTTTATCAATTTGACAATTAATTGTCATATTGATAAATCTTATTGTATTCACCCAACAATATGCATTTATCATTTGTAATATAAATTTTTTTAAATCAATAATTATTTTGTCATTCCAACAACGAAATGTACTTGAATGATAAAATCGTGTTGTCAAATATATTTATAAGTTAACAAATTAGTTTTTTCATTTCAACAAAAACTTTATTAACTTTATGAGTTATTATACTTATTAAAGATCTACATTTGTTTGTGTTCGCTATACATACCTATTATGACAATTGTATTTATATAATACTCTACATTGATATTTGAATATATTTTTTACGTATTCTTATTACATGGTTTATAGTATTTTTTTATCTATATACAATTTAACATTCAGTGATTAATATATATATTATAATATATGTGTTTCTGTGTTGGATGCTGGTTAAAATAGGTAATGATATCTACCTAAGATTTGGTGTGATACATTTAAATAAGAACGTTTATAATTCATATTATGTAATCGGGCTATAGTCAATTCGTAGTTTATAATGAATTATAAAAGGAGGTAAGTTTGTATTAATTATTTCATTACGTACCTATATAAATATTAATTGAAAATAAATGCACTTATGCGGTTTTGCTCGTATATTTTTCGCAGAAGTTACGTGCTCCTATAAGTGAGAGCTTAATGTTTTCTTAAAATTAGGCCTAGTACGGAATTCGCCAAAATGCTTGCGGAGACTGGAGATGAAAGATAATTGGGAAATATATAATATCTTCTCTGAAAATCATGAGCATGGGAAAATCACAATTATCGTTGGCTCTCATTGGGTCTATACTAAATTTCTACCAAAACGAACAACAAGCAAATGAAAAATACGACGAGAACATTCGATAAAAATTATTCTATAACGCATTTCACTCTTGGACTTCAAGTATTCAACTGTCGACTTAGTGTCTTAACATAGTGTTCGAGATATTCAGATATATACTGTTATAACTAAACACCATTTTGACTATCGTTTGTCATAATATTGAGTAATAATAATATTTATTACCTATATCGTCTTACTTGCAAGTAAAATAAGGTAAGTTATGATTTTTTACATTAAGTACCTACTTAGCATATAAGCAGTGACAAAGTTAAGATTTTGTTCTAGTGGAGGGGGAGTTTGTATAAACGTCAGATGGAGCTTTTCCATCCCCTTCCCACCACCTAGAAGTACCATAAACCTATTTTCTTTTAAATACACTTAACACATATTATTACTGCAGTAAAATAACGTATAATAATATGGTACATTGTAAACACATTATTTAACTACACATGTTTTTAATCTAAAATTCATATGAAACCCAAACACCCACTCATACATCACTATTTCTCAAAAACGACGAAACAGTATATAACATGTATGAGAAACTTTGTTCTAAATGTTTAGCTCTTAGCTATCCAAATTGAACATTTTATACATTTTTAACTAGGTATACAAAATAATTTGCAAATTTTCGAAGTTGAAATCGTGTATTAGTAAAAACTATATAGATATTAGATACAGACACAAAAAAATTAAATATAATAAATTATAACAACATTCATCGCTTTGTTTAAAATAGGTATATAACCCTTAGCACTGGAGGGGGATCTTTCAACCACAACTACATAACTCGTCACTGCATATTATAATTATAAGTATACCTACTTATAAGCATTTTAAGATTTATTTATACATAGATAACAATTACTCTTGAATAATAAAAAGAAATTATAGGTGGGTGCTTATAAAAACGATATAAAAGTTTAAAAATAGATAACAAAAACAATAATTATTTTAACAGCAATATTATTATATAGGTAGTTTAACCAGATTCAACCTATGTAAATATTTTTTACAATAGATATTTATAAATACCTTTCAAAAATATAAACAAAAATATATAATTAAAACAATTTTTATTAAATATTTACATAGGTATTAGGTACATTAATATTATTAGAAACTTTTAATTCCACTTAATGCAGTCATTTTATGTTATTATTATTAATATTAAATTAATGAATTCAAATTAAATTATTTATTCCAAATATTTTTAAAACTTTTAGGTACCTATCTACATATACATATCAACCTATTACTTAATTTTAAAGGAAATTACAATTTCCTATGGGCATTCAGATAAATTTTAGGCACAATGTTGAAATTTGGCAAAAAAGTTATGCTCAACTAAATGAAACAAATAAGAACATAAGATCTCCATTCTTCCATCTCCTTCATGTTCGTCTGCGTTGGAAATTTCATCATCGGTCAATAATCAAAATATAGTCCAACCTCAAAGCATACCTTCAAAAATTGTAAATTTTGAACTATGTAACATATTAAACTCTACTCAAGGTGCTTTGATAGTTGATTATTACAAAAGTCACAATTGTTTGAATGATCATATAAGAACTTTATTAGTTGAAATAATAATCCAAGAATTAATAACAAAAAAAATATTAATGTCCGTCACATTGGCAGAAAATATTGCAAACCAAATACAGCAACTTTTTTCATCTGAATTGAAGGTTTGATAATAATGCATATTATATAATCAATAATTTAATTAATAATATTTTTTTTATAGGAAAATTATTTCATAAAAGATCATTCAAGACAGCCAAAAGGAAAGATATACTGTAAATATTATAATACTATGAGAACATTAAAAACAAGCGGGTTAATCTTAAAACATACAGAAAAAAATGAATTAATTAATAAAACTAAAAATAGTAGTTTTAGTAGATGGACTACTAATAACTATGGTAAATATATTTAAAAAAATAATATGTATTATAATGAATAATATATTATTTTAATAATTTATGATAGAACCTGAAGAAGATATACAGTTAATCTTAAACCAAATTAAGCATGATAACTGTAGTCTTCCAGAACTTGAGCGGCATTGGAGTTCAACTGTAAATCACAGGTTAAATGACATTCAAAAGGCCACAACAACTCAGGAAATAATAAAAGAATGGAAGAGCTATGAAATACCAATGGGCTATAAATTAGTATGTAACATTTGTATTTTAAATTAAATTATCACATTACATGCGAATATTAAGTTTTGTTAACCATGGTCAATATTACAAGTAAATAACATTGTGAAACATAAGTAAATCATTATAGAGCAATATAAGTTGGTAATAACTAAGAAGTTAATTTTACTATTTATAATATATAATATGGTTGGATTAGGTTAATAAAATATTTTGTTAGTTGTTTTAGAGTAACATGCATATCTACACAAATTTGAATAGTTTGATATACCATGTATAATTATTATTATACATATCATTTTACAATAATAATTTATAAACCTTGATTTACATACTATTGTAGGCTATAGGTACTCATAATTACTACCTACACTTTTAGTTGATAACTGTATTATAAAATATACCTAGGTATGTTGAGGCTTAACAACTAACATGTTATATAGGTACAATAATAACATATTAAACCAAATAGATTGCTCGTGCTTGTTGGACATTCTAAAGATTCAATAAAAGCTACAGAAGAAACAAAACCATGTATTAAAAATTCAAATACATAGTTTTTTTGCATAAATCATCCATGCTCATAATAACAATAAGCTGTTTTTAATTTTTTATGCACTTTTATTATAATTTATAACTTTTCAAAATATAAAGCTAATCATGACAATGAAAGAACTTTCTCTATCAATATTGACCATGAAACTTCGGGGTCACCTCTTCTTCTAGCTCCACCTCCAGAGCTCGTCGCTGCCTCCACCACCTGTCGCATTTGAAGAAGACGTGCTCCGCGTCGTCCATTGGGTCTTGGCAATCCACACATGTCGAGGCTTCAATCTTCCCGAACCGTTGAAGGTACTGCCCGAAACACCCATGGTTAGACAAGAACTGAGTCAAATGGAAGTCCACCACTCCGTGCTTTCTGCTCCTCCATGCGTTAACGTCTTTGATGAGCCTTTGCGTCCATCTTCCGCTTCCTCCACTTGTCCATTCGATCTGCCATTTCTCTATTACTGCTGCTCTGGTCTCGGTTGACACACGTCTCCCGTCCGGTTCGAGCCTGCGCCTGTACATCTCCATCCTCTCCCATGCTAGCAGGTGGGCCGGTATCAGTCCCGCTATCACCAATACCGCAGCCGTCGATACTGTGCGGTATGCCATTGCGACCCTTAAGGCTATCGCCCTTTGAGGCCTTTCCAAGGTTTCTACATTAACTCTAAACACCAGCGCCTCGGCCCATATTGGCGAAGCGTATAAGAGCTTGCTCGTCACCACCGTGGAAAGTAAGGCCCTCTTCCTCTGACCCGAGCCTCCAACATTAGGCATGAGTCTTGATAAGGCAGTTGACGTTGCCTGTGCTTTGCCCGCCGCCGCCTTCACGTGCGCCCTGAAGCCGAGCACTTTATGGAGTACCACTCCTAGATATGTGATATTGTCTTTTAGCTCTATACGGTTGCCTATAATTTTAAACTCTGGCAGGTTATACCCTCTCTTCGTGGTCAACATCACCGCCTCCGTCTTCCTCACAGACAGGGTTAGGCCGGCGCTCGTCATCCATTCTGCGACTCTGCTCAAAGCCTCGTTCGTTACCGACTCGAGCAGCCGTGTTGTGTAGCCCGTTGCCACTACAGCCACATCATCAGCGAAGGCCACTAGTTCGGTGGACGACAT
The DNA here is from genome assembly GCF_005508785.2 of Acyrthosiphon pisum. Lineage (NCBI taxonomy): Eukaryota > Metazoa > Arthropoda > Insecta > Hemiptera > Aphididae > Acyrthosiphon > Acyrthosiphon pisum. The sequence goes on along the minus strand of NW_021771452.1, from coordinate 4,072 downwards.
TCCGCGTTCATTCCCTCCTGTGTCCACTTGTAGGAGTTCATCGTACATGATGTTCCACAAGAGCGGCCCGAGCACGGACCCTTGTGGAACACCGCACGTGGTAGGACTTGTGTTCCCTCCGTGTTCCACCGTCCGGTCGCACAGATAATTCTGAATTATCCCAACGAGATAAGGCGGCATTCCCTTGTCATTCAGAGATTTAACAATTTTCGGCCACTTTGCCGAGTTAAATGCGTTAGCCACGTCCAACGCGACTACTGCGCATAATTTCCTGTTGTAGTACGGCCCGGAACCAGCTGCTTCAACGACCCTGAGGACGCGTTTAATGGCATCGACTGTCGATCTTCCCTTCCTGAATCCGTATTGTCTGTCATCGAGGTTGCCATTTTCTTCAAGCCGCTTTTCGATCCTGGTCTTGATGACTCGCTCGAACAACTTGCCCACTGTGTTGAGGAGACAAATGGGCCTATACGACGAAGGGTCTTCCAGTGGTTTATCGCCTTTTCTGAGGAGGACGAGCCTCGCCGCTTTCCAGGAGCGTGGAAATACCCCGTCCTTGAGGCATTTATTGAAGACGTCTCTCAGGATCTCCGGCTTCACCCTGGCGACTTCCCTGATTACCAGGTCAGGCACACCGTCAGGGCCCGGCGCTTTCCCGTTTGGGATTCTCTTGCGGAGTTCGTCGATTTCGGCACATGTTACTTCCGGAAAGACGTAACTCTCCGTACATGGCGGCCAGACGGCGGCTGTCTCCCTTGGGAAGAGGGCGTCAATTATGGACTCCGCTCTTCCTGGCACTGAAAGGCCTGGAATTGGCCTTCTGCCTACCAGCTTCTTTGTTACCAGTTTGTATGGTAGGCCCCATGGATCAGATTCCACTTGTTTGCACAGGTCATCCCAGCTGGCCTTTTTGCTTTTCCTGATGGCGACCTTCAGTTCCTTCCTTGCCAGCTTGAATTCTTCCTTCCTCCGTTCATGGTCCATGGGTGGTTGGAAGCGTCCCCTCTTGTATCTGCGTCTGGCTTTATTGCATACCTCACGCAGTCTGGCGATGTCCTGCGTCCACCAGTAGGCAGGTTTTTTGCCTCCCCTGTACCTACCTTTAGGCATACAGCTGTCGCATGCTTCCTTTAGATATTGATCTAGCTTACCCGTGTCCGGCAGCGTGTCTTCGCCCATTTCGAAGCTGGCCGAGTCGATAAACCTCGCTAGTTTTGAGCTATCATATTTTCGCCATGACTACCTATCTTCGGGGGGAAAACGCTCCGAGTGCGGTGTTCCCTTGATGCTGAAGGTTATGTAGCTATGTAGCGACGCACTGTACTCATCCAATGTCTCCCAGTCCTTCACCAGGTGACTGCTTCTGTCATTGACGAACGTAACATCAATGTGCGACCTCGATATTCCACCGGCGTATACTCTTGAAAATGTCGGTTTGTCACCACTATTGCAGACAGTGAGGCCAAGGCTAGCAGCCATGTCCGCTAGTGCGCGCCCTTTTGGCTCCTCCGTGTGGTCGCCCCAGACCGGTGATTTCGCGTTGAAATCACCGGCGGCTATGGTGGTACCCACTTGTTGCCTAATGCTGCCTTCTAACCTATCCAGAAAGTCTATGAACAGTGTGTATGTGGTATTAGGTGACCAGTAGCAGGCGTACACTGTGGCGTCCTCCACTTTGACCCATCGGAAACCCGCGTTGTCCCTGGGGCCGATGGCTTGGATTTGCAGACCAGGGTTGAAGACTACAATGGCTGCCCTTTCTCCGATGTCGCTGAACCATCCCTCGGACAACCCTATTATCTACTTAGTTTCAAGTCACATGGTAGATTTTATTCCAACTTTGACTAGGTATAGTATATAAATGTGCTAAACCTAACCTACCTGGCTACCTAGTACCTACTAGAGGAATTATATTTTCCAGGTAAACCAAAGAAAACAAGTGAGTTGATGGCAGGATAAATAAGAAATAAAAAAAATATTATTATTATACAATGCAACTTAAAAAAGATGTTAAATTTTGTTTGATAATATTAAGAACTACTGCAGTAACGCCTAAGGGCCAGTAGGCGAAGGTGGCAGGGAAATTGCATATCCACCCATGTCAATAAGCAAATTATCTATAATAAATGAAGACAGTTTTATCTACCTCAAACATTGGGTTCCTAATATTTAAATAAATGACTTAAGAAAAAAATTTTTCACTAACTGACGTATATTTGAAAAGTGTGACGTATCGTGTATTATGTAGGTACCTATAATATCTACATAATATTATGTAATATTATACCTGTAACTAAAACGTTAAAACTTTATTTAAGTAATGTATATTTTATGCTTTTGGTATTTGTATATAATATATTATTTAATATATATATATTTATAAACTACATTTAGATTTCTGCCTTATTCAACAGGCATACATTTTTTTTTTTTTTTGGCTTGATGTTTATTTTAAAAGTGTGATGTATCACGAATTTGAAGCATACAACTAAATTGCTATAATATATGATTATGATAATTATGTATTTAGACATGTTTCTAACTAGTTTTTTGTGTATAGATATCTAATGTAATTTATTACTAGCAGCTCATTTAAAAATATTTAATAGTATAAGTCGATCGAACAATGTGGAAAATTTTAAAAAATGTGTTCAAACGCACACATTGCGATTTCCTCGTATTTACTTTTGCATACTAATTATTTACTCAAATGATAAAAACAATAATGTAACAACATATTGTGATTTATGAATATTATTTATTATATTTTTCGAAACAAAATATTTTTCGTTGTGTATTTCATACAAAAAAAGTTAAAATATGAGCGAGTATAGTTAAAAATGTTTAAAGTTTAGATGAAATCTAAACTAAATTTAGTGAAATGGAGTGGCACAGTGTTGCCTGCCTCTATCTATATTATATTAAAAAGGCTCATGAAGAGTTGCACATACCTCAGTTGAAAAATATAGACATTTTCGCATTTTTTTAATTATAAAAGCATTTTTCGACATATTCACGAAATTAAATATATATAAAAAAAGGCCGGCAAGTGTATGTCGCTCTGCTGTATAGTAGGTTACAAGTGGGTCACTGTTTAATCGATGGTATTAAATTTGAATTCAATTATATAATATCATTGTATAACAAAAACGATGCTGGGCGGAGACGGTATGTCAGTCTAGGTGTAAGACATATTAAATACTTATCTAAGGTATTAAAAAAAAAAATATTGACCTATAATAGGTAGCTATAATAAATTCCGAATTAATCATATCACAATATCCAATAGGTACTTATAACTTGTTATACATCAAAACAAACCGTGATACTATCATAGATATATAATAGTATACTTTAAAAAGTTTCAAGCACCCACGAATAATATTATACAATCACAACAAAATAACTAAAATAGTTATTCTATGTAATTTCGTCCAAATTTCTACCAATCTTATATCACGAAACAATGTAATAATATAATATTATGAAACATAGAATCTGTATCTCGATCGTAAAATTTTGTTGAATGTGTATAAACGTAATAATTATTAGGTTTATTACTGGTAGTGATTAATTTAATTAGAACCTTTTCATACGAACGTATTGTTAATAATTTTGTTCCAGTAACCGAGCGTTTTCACTTCGAGTAAATAGTATTTATAATTTAATTTTTGGCGATTTAGAGCCATTTAGTTTAAAAAAAAATTTTAAATAAAGGTCGTATAATCATAAATGTTAGCTTAAAAGATGCGCATTTGTATTCTAATACCGTTTTAGTTAAAAAGTTATTCTAGGTTTATAATATGTAATTTCGTCCAAGTTTTAACTTAAAATGACTATAAAAATAAACTGTGACTAGTGATTTTTAATATTTTTCAAATTTCATTGTAACCATATGGTAAGAGCCTTCTATTAGATTGTCAAGTATTTTTATTCAATAATTAATGTTTTATTGATATTTATAGAAAAAAAAATTCATTGGAAACTGAAAATGTCCCCAAACAGTTCAAAACAATTCAAATGTTTTTGAAAATTTTATCATTTATAGAAAATTCAAATATAAACAACCAGT